>NC_092256.1:4809388-4979388 GCF_036320965.1 Panulirus ornatus | reverse complement strand
TCCCTGGGGATGGGGGATTAGAATACTTCCCAGGTATTCCCTGCGTGTCGTAGAAGGCGACTAAAAGGGGAGGGAGCGGGATGCTGGAAATCCTCCCTTCTCGTTATTTTTTTTAATTTTCCAAAAGAAGGAACAGAGGGGGGCCAGGTGAGGATATTCCACAAAGGCCCAGTCCTCTGTTCTTAAACGCTACCTCGCTAACGCGGGAAATGGCGAATAGTTTAAAAGAAAAAGAAAGAAAGATGTATATATATATATATATATATATATTTTTTTTTTTTTTTTTTTTTTATACTTTGTCGCTGTCTCCCGCGTTTGCGAGGTAGCGCAAGGAAACAGACGAAAGAAATGCCCCCCCCCCCATACACATGTACATACACACGTCCACACAGCAAATATACATACCTACACAGCTTTCCATGGTTTACCCCAGACGCTTCACATGCCTTGATTCAATCCACTGACAGCACGTCAACCCCTGTATACCACATCGCTCCAATTCACTCTATTCCTTGCCCTCCTTTCACCCTCCTGCATGTTCAGGCCCCGATCACACAAAATCTTTTTCACTCCATCTTTCCACCTCCAATTTGGTCTCCCTCTTCTCCTCGTTCCCTCCACCTCCGACACATATATCCTCTTGGTCAATCTTTCCTCACTCATTCTCTCCATGTGCCCAAACCATTTCAAAACACCCTCTTCTGCTCTCTCAACCACGCTCTTTTTATTTCCACACATCTCTCTTACCCTTACGTTACTTACTCGATCAAACCACCTCACACCACACATTTTCCTCAAACATCTCATTTCCAGCACATCCATCCTCCTGCGCACATCTCTATCCATAGCCCACGCCTCGCAACCATACAACATTGTTGGAACCACTATTCCTTCAAACATACCCATTTTTGCTTTCCGAGATAATGTTCTCGACTTCCACACATTTTTCAAGGTTCCCAAAATTTTCGCCCCCTCCCCCACCCTATGATCCACTTCCGCTTCCATGGTTCCATCCGCTGACAGATCCACTCCCAGATATCTAAAACACTTCACTTCCTCCAGTTTTTCTCCATTCAAACTCACCTCCCAATTGACTTGACCCTCAACCCTACTGTACCTAATAACCTTGCTCTTATTCACATTTACTCTTAACTTTCTTCTTCCACACACTTTATCAAACTCAGTCACCAGCTTCTGCAGTTTCTCACATGAATCAGCCACCAGCGCTGTATCATCAGCGAACAACAACTGACTCACTTCCCAAGCTCTCTCATCCCCAACAGACTTCATACTTGCCCCTCTTTCCAAAACTCTTGCATTTACCTCCCTAACAACCCCATCCATAAACAAATTAAACAACCATGGAGACATCACACACCCCTGCCGCAAACCTACATTCACTGAGAACCAATCACTTTCCTCTCTTCCTACACGTACACATGCCTTACATCCTCGATAAAAACTTTTCACTGCTTCTAACAACTTGCCTCCCACACCATATATTCTTAATACCTTCCACAGAGCATCTCTATCAACTCTATCATATGCCTTCTCCAGATCCATAAATGCTACATACAAATCCATTTGCTTTTCTAAGTATTTCTCACTTATTTGTCAAAGCAAACACCTGATCCACACATCCTCTACCACTTCTGAAACCGCACTGCTCTTCCCCAATCTGATGCTCTGTACATGCCTTCACCCTCTCAATCAATACCCTCCCATATAATTTACCAGGAATACTCAACAAACTTATACCTCTGTAATTTGAGCACTCACTCTTATCCCCTTTGCCTTTGTACAATGGCACTATGCACGCATTCCGCCAATCCTCAGGCACCTCACCATGAGTCATACATACATTAAATAACCTTACCAACCAGTCAACAATACAGTCACCCCCTTTTTTAATAAATTCCACTGCAATACCATCCAAACCTGCTGCCTTGCCGGCTTTCATCTTCCGCAAAGCTTTTACTACCTCTTCTCTGTTTACCAAATCATTTTCCCTAACCCTCTCACTTTGCACACCACCTCGACCAAAACACCCTATATCTGCCACTCTGTCATCAGACACATTCAACAAACCTTCAAAATACTCATTCCATCTCCTTCTCACATCACCGCTACTTGTTATCACCTCCCCATTTACGCCCTTCACTGAAGTTCCCATTTGCTCCCTTGTCTTACGCACCCTATTTACCTCCTTCCAGAACATCTTTTTATTCTCCCTAAAATTTACTGATAGTCTCTCACCCCAACTCTCATTTGCCCTTTTTTTCATATATATATATATATATATATATATATATATATATATATATATATATATATATATATATATATATATATATATATATATATATATATATATATATATACATATAATCTCAGACCTCTAAGATTACCAAAAAGACCCTCAAAATGACCCAAATGTGGCAGAAGATGGTGTACTTATCGTCAAAGTAAATAGAATTACATGAAGACGAGAAGCGGCGATGTAATTTCTTTGTTTATGTAAATTTTGTAAAAGATTGTACGTCACATTTTTCTTTACAAATGCCTGAAAAATTGAACTGACGAATGTTCCACCCACTTGCATGTAGAAGGTAGAGAGATAAGAAGAGACACTCTTTTTCTCTACTTACGTCAAATATATGTTAGACAGGTCTCGTACAGTCACAAAAAATTAACTTTAAAATCTACAGTATTCTTCGTGTTAGCTTCCTAACTACCATCTATTAGCATGGACTGGTTTAGGATTTCTCCTAGCAATAAATTTGCTGCTGGTCCCCTGACGACACGAGCCTTGCATTTACTTATTCACCATTATCGAAGTTTCCATGTGACGTAACCCTATTTACTGGAGAACGTAACTCACCATGGGATGTTGGAGGCGGCCAGGAGAAAGACATGATGGTTTGACTGAGTAAGGCCGTCCAGCTCGACGAGGAGCTGCGTCTTCATTCGGCGGGAAGCCTCATGCTCCTGCTCTCCCTGACGAGAGGCCATGAGCGCGTCCACCTCGTCCACGAACACAGTGGATGGCGCGTGGAACCTCGCCATCTCGAAGAGCACCTGTAGAGTGATGGGATATGAGGGGCGGGAGGCATTTCTGAATTTGTGAGTATAGAGTTGGTGACACGAACGACTGACAAGATGGTGTGAGACGGAAGGATAGAAACCAGCAATATGATTATATTTTACGTACTTTCGTATATATATATATATATATATATATATATATATATATATATATATATATATATATATATATATATATATATATATATATATATATATATATATATATATATATATATATATATATATATATATATATATATTTTTTATTATATTTTATTTATTTTGCTTTGTCGCTGTCTCCCGCGTTTGCGAGGTAGCGCAAGGAAACAGACGAAAGAAATGGCCCAACCCACCCCTATACACATGTATATACACACGTCCACACACGCAAATATACATACCTATACATCTCAATGTACACATATATATACACACACAGACACATACATATATACCCATGAACACAATTCACACTGTCTGCCTTTATTCATTCCCATCGCCACCTCGCCACACATGGAATACCATCCCCCTCCCCCCTCATGTGTGCGAGGTAGCGCTAGGAAAAGACAACAAAGGCCTCATTTGTTCACACTCATTCTCTAGCTGTCATGCAATAATGCCCGAAACCACAGCTCCCTTTCCACATCCAGGCCCCACACAACTTTCCAAGGTTTACCCCAGACGCTTCACATGCCCTGATTCAATCCACTGACAGCACGTCAACCCCGGTATACCACATCGATCCAATTCACTCTATTCCTTGCCCGCCTTTCACCCTCCTGCATGTTCAGGCACCGATCACTCAAAATCTTTTTTACTCTATCTTTCCACCTCCAATTTGGTCTCCCACTTTTCCTCGTTCCCTCCACCTCCGACACATATATCCTCTTGGTCAATCTTTCCTCACTCATTCTCTCCATGTGCCCAAACCATTTCAAAACACCCTCTTCTGCTCTCTCAACCACGCTCTTTTTATTTCCACGCATCTCTCTTATCCTTACATTACTTACTCGATCAAGCCTCCTCACACCACACATTGTCTTCAAACATCTCATTTCCAGCACATCCACCCTCCTGCGCACAACTCTATCCATAGCCCACGCTTCGCAACCATACAACATTGTTGGAACCACTATTCCTTCAAACATAGCCATTTTTGCTTTCCGAGATAATGTTCTCGACTTCCACACATCCTTCAAGGCTCCCAGGATTTTCGCCCCCTCCCCCACCCTATGATTCACTTCCGCTTCCATGGTTCCATCCGCTGCCAGATCCACTCCCAGATATCTAAACCACTTTACTTCCTCCAGTTTTCCTCCATTCAAACTTACCTCCCAGTTGACTTGACCCTCACCCCTACTGTACCTAATAACCTTGCTCTTATTCACATTTACCCTTAACTTTCTTCTTTCACACACTTTACCAAACTCAGTCACCAGCTTCTGCAGTTTCTCACATGAATCAGCCACCAGCGCTGTATCATCAGCGAACAACAACTGACTCACTACCCAAGCTCTCTCATCCACAACAGACTTCATACTTGCCCCTGTTTCCAAAACTCTTGCATTCACCTCCCTAACAACCCCATCCATAAACAAATTAAACAACCATGGAGACATCACACACCCCTGCCGCAAACCTACATTCACTGAGAACCAATCACTTTCTTCTCTTCCTACACGTACACATGCCTTACATCCTCGATAAAAACTTTTCACTGCTTCTAACAACTTGCCTCCCACACCATATATTCTTAATATCTTCCACAGAGCATCTCTATCAACTCTATCATATGCTTTCTCCAGATCCATAAATGCTACATACAAATCCATTTGTTTTTCTAAGTATTTCTCACATACATTCTTCAAAGCAAACACCTGACCCACACATCCTCTACCACTTCTGAAACCACACTGCTCTTCCCCAATCTGATGCTCTGTACATGCCTTCACACTCTCAATCAATACCCTCCCATATAATTTACCAGGAATACTCAACAAACTTATACCTCTGTAATTTGAGCACTCACTCTTATCCCCTTTGCGTTTGTACAATGGCACTATGCAAGCATTCCGCCAATCCTCAGGCACCTCACCATGAATCCTACATACATTAAATAACCTTACCAACCAGTCAACAATACAGTCACCCCCTTTTTTAATAAATTCCACTGCAATGCCATCCAAACCTCCTGCTTTGCCGGCTTTCATCTTCCGTAAAGCTTTTACTACCTCTTCTCTATTTACCAAATCATTTTCCCTAACCCTCTCACTTTGCACACCACCTCGACCAAGACACCCCACATCTGCCACTCTGTCATCAAACACATTCAACAAACCTTCAAAATACTCACTCCATCTCCTTCTCACATCACCACTACTTGTTATCACCTCCCCATTAGCCCCCTTCACTGAAGTTCCCATTTGCTCCCTTGTCTTACGCAGTTTATTTACCTTCTTCCAAAACATCTTTTTATCCTCCCTGAAATTTAATGATACTCTCTCACCCCAAATCTCATTTGCCCTCTTTTTCACCTCTTGCACCTTTCTCTTGACCTCCTGCCTCTTTCTTTTATACCTCTCCCACTCATTTGCATTTTTTCCCTTCAAAAATCATTGAAATGCCTCTCTCTTCTCTTTCACTAATAATCTTACTTCTTCATCCCACCACTCACTACCTTTTCTAATCAACCCACCTCCCACGCTTCTCATGCCACAAGCATCTTTTGCACAAGCCATCACTGCTTCCCTAAATACATCTCATTCCTCCCCCACTCCCCTTACCTCCTTAGTTCTCACCTTTTTCCATTCTGTACTCAGTCTCTCCTGGTACTTCCTCACACAAGTCTCCTTCCCAAGCTCACTTACTCTCACCACTCTCTTCACCCCAACATTCTCTCTTCTTTTCTGAAAACCCCAACAAATCTTCACCTTTGCTTCCACAAGATAATGTCAGACATCCCTCCAGTTGCACCTCTCAGCACATTAACATCCAAAAGTCTCTCTTTCGTGCGTCTATCAATTAACACGTAATCCAATAACGCTCTCTGACCATCTCTCCTACTTACATACGTATACTTATGTATATCTCGCTTTTTAAACCAGGTATTCCCAATCACCAGTCCTTTTTCAGCACATAAATCTACAAGCTCTTCACCATTTCCATTTACAACACTGAACACTCCATGTATATCAATTATTCCCTCAACTGCCACATTACTCACCTTTGCATTCAAATCACCCATCGCTATAATCACTATATATATTTTTTTTTTTTTTTTTTTTTTTTTATACTTTGTCGCTGTCTCCCGCGTTTGCGAGGTAGCGCAAGGAAACAGACGAAAGAAATGGCCCAACCCCCCCCCCCCATACACATGTACATACACACGTCCACACACGCAAATATACATACCTACACAGCTTTCCATGGTTTACCCCAGACGCTTCACATGCCTTGATTCAATCCACTGACAGCACGTCAACCCCTGTATACCACATCGCTCCAATTCACTCTATTCCTTGCCCTCCTTTCACCCTCCTGCATGTTCAGGCCCCGATCACACAAAATCTTTTTCACTCCATCTTTCCACCTCCAATTTGCTCTCCCTCTTCTCCTCGTTCCCTCCACCTCCGACACATATATCCTCTTGGTCAATCTTTCCTCACTCATTCTCTCCATGTGCCCAAACCATTTCAAAACACCCTCTTCTGCTCTCTCAACCACGCTCTTTTTATTTCCACACATCTCTCTTACCCTTACGTTACTTACTCGATCAAACCACCTCACACCACACATTTTCCTCAAACATCTCATTTCCAGCACATCCATCCTCCTGCGCACATCTCTATCCATAGCCCACGCCTCGCAACCATACAACATTGTTGGAACCACTATTCCTTCAAACATACCCATTTTTGCTTTCCGAGATAATGTTCTCGACTTCCACACATTTTTCAAGGCTCCCAAAATTTTCGCCCCCTCCCCCACCCTATGATCCACTTCCGCTTCCATGGTTCCATCCGCTGACAGATCCACTCCCAGATATCTAAAACACTTCACTTCCTCCAGTTTTTCTCCATTCAAACTCACCTCCCAATTAACTTGACCCTCACCCCTACTGTACCTAATAACCTTGCTCTTATTCACATTTACTCTTAACTTTCTTCTTCCACACACTTTACCAAACTCAGTCACCAGCTTCTGCAGTTTCTCACATGAATCAGCCACCAGCGCTGTATCATCAGCGAACAACAACTGACTCACTTCCCAAGCTCTCTCATCCCCAACAGACTTCATACTTGCCCCTCTTTCCAGGACTCTTGCATTTACCTCCCTAACAACCCCATCCATAAACAAATTAAACAACCATGGAGACATCACACACCCCTGCCGCAAACCTACATTCACTGAGAACCAATCACTTTCCTCTCTTCCTACACGTACACATGCCTTATATATATATATATATATATATATATATATATATATATATATATATATATATATATATATATATATATATACATAAACAATGGCAGAAAATTGGACCATTTAAACACGATAAACTGCTTACCCTGACCAGCTTCTCAGAGTCGCCCCTCCATTTGGACACAAGCGTCGTGGCCGATATGTTAAAGAAGGTCGTTCTGCACTCCGTTGCAACTGCCTTTGCCAAGAGGGTCTTACCTGCCGGAAGATTTAGTGTATATATCCTTACAGATCTTTACTGATGGCCAGTACAAGAAATGTGTCCCTACAGGCCCTATGTACAGGCCGATCCATGGAATATATCCTCAGGTTTGGTTGAAGTTATACATACCACTTAATAAACATTTAGACCCGGATTATTTGGCTGAGGTCAATTTTCTGATGACCATTGAACTGATAACATTCATATACATGAGACATCAAATAACTGCTGTGCCGTTCTACTATAGGAGTACCGAGAGGGTTCTCTAAGTGCAAGTCTCGAAGCTCTGAATACAAAGGAATAGAAGAGAGTGAATAACTTTGATTCAGTAGCCAACACCAGTAAGCCATCTCACCATGTTCCTCATTTGACCAAGATAGTCCCTCTTAAGATATGGCTATTTGTTAAGGGAAACCTCTCTTATCACTGCCTCAGGCTACCCACAAGACTTCCTATAAGGAGAGACCCTCCCATGAGCCCTTCCACCTGCAAAGCGAGTCCCCCAGATCCCCACCTGTACCCGGAGGACCGTAGAGGAGTATCCCTCGCCAGGGCTTGAACCTGCCGACGAAGAGCTGTGGGTACTTGAGGGGATAGACTACTGCCTCCTTCACCAGCCTCTTGGCGTCCTCTAAGCCTAGGATGTCCGACCACTTTACCTCAGGATTGTCGACCAGAATCTCCTGCAAGGGATGAAGTTGAGTGAAATAACAGAGGTGTGTAGAAGAGAAAATTATAAGGGAGAGACACACACAGTAAAAGGAAATGGCTGACAACAAAGAGCCCGTTGGCCCATGCCTAGGTTACCTGTTTTGGAATTAACTCTGCCTTTTCCTATTTCCAATCTAAGTGGATGAGGTAAGGCTAGGAACAGTCAGATGGCGTTTTTCGCCATCCTCTACTCACTCCTTCAATACCAGCAGACAGGGAAAATAAATGGAGAAATAACCATGCGTTTATGAAGAAAGTCTGCATGGAATTTAATGGATAAAAGGAAAGAGAAACTTCCTCTATAAAATCCTGCTGCACTTTCCCATCCTCTGCTGCATTATAAAGCATCTTAGGATCTAGAACGAAAAAAATTCATTCATATGATATACATATATATATATATATATATATATATATATATATATATATATATATATATATATATATATATATATATATATATATATATATATATATATATATATATACATATATATATATATATATTTATATATATATATATATATATATATATATATTGAAAAAATCACAATTTTGCGCGTGATCAAGATATTCCTATGAGTCCACGGGGAAAATGAAACACGATAAGTTCCCAAGTGCACTTTCGTGTAATAATCACATCATCAGGGGAGACACAAGAGAGAAATATAACAGTCAGTTGATATACATCAAAGAGACCAAGCTAGGACGGCATTTGGTAAACATGCGATTGTCCAAGACAAACAACGAGCGTTCATAAACTTATCATTTTACAAATTTTATCAACAAGAAAGTCATCTAATTTGTATAGACCATCAATAATATCAAGATCATAAATCTTTGTATATTTAATGATAGAAAATTCAGTGATATTTCTCGTGGTAATAGAGTTATAGTTAATAACTGAGATGGCATTACTCCAGTCAATACAATGATCAGAGTTTTTAAAGTGATTAGAGAAGGTATTTGATTCTTGTCCCGTTCTTATACTATATCTATGTTGCTTAAGTCTAACAGAAAGATCCTTACCAATTTGCCCACCATGAAATTTATCACAATTTCCACATGATACTTTATATATGCATCCAAGAGAATTTTCTGGTGAATTCCTGATTAAGACATTCTTTATAGTATTATCGTTGCTGAAGGCAACATTTACATTAAAGGGTTCAAGCATCATGGGAAGTAAAGTAAAATCAATATTAAAAGGGAGAACTAAAAGATTCTTGGTGTCAATGGGAGGTTTGGGCTCAACTCTATAACATGATTTCTTTGCTAACTTAAGGGATTTATCAATGAAAGATCTAGGGTACTTTAACTTAGATCCAATGGAATATGTCTTCTCAAACTCATCATCATTAAACTCTGGCCTGCAAATACATAATGCCCTAAGGAACATAGATTGAGATGATAATAATTTAACTCTGTCATGTTGAGATGAGTAATGATGGATGTATGAGCGTACATTGGTAGGTTTTCTGTATATGCTAAACTTAAATTTCTTTCCTTTCCTATGGATCATGCACTCTAAAAATGGTAACATACCATTATTTTCATTTTTTACAGTAAATTTGATGGAAGGTACTAAATTGTTAAGTAAGGGGAGAAATATTTAAAAATTTTCATTTGTTGGCCAAACACAAAGAACATCATCTACATACCTAAACCAAATTGCAGTAGAAGGTAAGATATCCTTTAGTAATTTTGTTTCAAAAAATTCCATATAAAGATTACTTAGTACAGGTGAAAGAGGGTTACCCATTGCCATACCAAATCTTTGAGCATAATAATCTCCATTAAATTGAAATACACAGTCTTTTATGCACAATTTTATCAGTTCAATGAAAACAGACTTTGAAACATCCAAGACAGCAAATGAATATTCTAAAAGATCATCAACTGGAACTTTTGTGAAAAGTGAGGAAACATCAAAGCTAACTAGTTTGAAATCAAAATTAACATTTATATTGTTTAGCTTGTTGACTAAATCTACATTGGTCATGATATTAGAATTTGATACCTTACCCACTAAAGGGCTTAATAAAGAAACTAACCATTTTGACAATTTATATGTGATGGAGCCTACTGAACTCACTATAGGTCTTGCTGCAAAACTCTGTTTATGTGTTTTGATAAGTCCATACATATATGGCAATGAAGGGGACAAAGATGACAAACTTTTGATAAGAGAATCATTGCCATTCAACAAAAACATAATTTCTTTATTGAAATGGGAATTAACTTCTTCTAAGGGATTTTTACGGAGTTTAAAATATGTTGTGTCATCATCTAAAAGACCATCAATTTTAGATAAATAGTTACTTTTGTCTAAAATCACAACAGTGTTAGCCTTATCTGCTTTATTAATATGTTTATCCTTGTCTTTTTCTATGGTGTTTTATATATATATATATATATATATATATATATATATATATATATATATATATATATATATATATATATATATATATATATATATCTTTTTTTTTTTTTTTTTTTATACTTTGTCGCTGTCTCCCGCGTTTGCGAGGTAGCGCAAGGAAACAGACGAAAGAAATGGCCCCCCCCCCCATACACACGTATATACACACGTCCACACACGCAAATATACATACCTACACAGCTTTCCATGGTTTACCCCAGACGCTTCACATGCCTTGATTCAGTCCACTGACAGCACGTCAACCCGTGTATACCACATCGCTCCAATTCACTCTATTCCTTGCCCTCCTTTCACCCTCCTGCATGTTCAGGCCCCGATCACACAAAATCTTTTTCACTCCATCTTTCCACCTCCAATTTGGTCTCCCTCTTCTCCTCGTTCCCTCCACCTCCGACACATATATCCTCTTGGTCAATCTTTCCTCACTCATTCTCTCCATGTGCCCAAACCATTTCAAAACACCCTCTTCTGCTCTCTCAACCACGCTCTTTTTATTTCCACACATCTCTCTTACCCTTACGTTACTTACTCGATCAAACCACCTCACACCACACATTGTCCTCAAACATCTCATTTCCAGCACATCCATCCTCCTGCGCACAACTCTATCCATAGCCCACGCCTCGCAACCATACAACATTGTTGGAACCACTATTCCTTCAAACATACCCATTTTTGCTTTCCGAGATAATGTTCTCGACTTCCACACATTTTTCAAGGCTCCCAAAATTTTCGCCCCCTCCCCCACCCTATGATCCACTTCCGCTTCCATGCTTCCATCCGCTGACAGATCCACTCCCAGATATCTAAAACACTTCACTTCCTCCAGTTTTTCTCCATTCAAACTCACCTCCCAATTGACTTGACCCTCAACCCTACTGTACCTAATAACCTTGCTCTTATTCACATTTACTCTTAACTTTCTTCTTCCACACACTTTACCAAACTCAGTCACCAGCTTCTGCAGTTTCTCACATGAATCAGCCACAAGCGCTGTATCATCAGCGAACAACAACTGACTCACTTCCCAAGCTCTCTCATCCCCAACAGACTTCATACTTGCCCCTCTTTCCAGGACTCTTGCATTTACCTCCCTAACAACCCCATCCATAAACAAATTAAACAACCATGGAGACATCACACACCCCTGCCGCAAACCTACATTCACTGAGAACCAATCACTTTCCTCTCTTCCTACACGTACACATGCCTTACATCCTCGATAAAAACTTTTCACTGCTTCTAACAACTTGCCTCCCACACCATATATTCTTAATACCTTCCACAGAGCATCTCTATCAACTCTATCATATGCCTTCTCCAGATCCATAAATGCTACATACAAATCCATTTGCTTTTCTAAGTATTTCTCACATACATTCTTCAAAGCAAACACCTGATCCACACATCCTCTACCACTTCTGAAACCGCACTGCTCTTCCCCAATCTGATGCTCTGTACATGCCTTCACCCTCTCAATCAATACCCTCCCATATAATTTACCAGGAATACTCAACAAACTTATACCTCTGTAATTTGAGCACTCACTCTTATCCCCTTATCTTATATATATATATATATATATATATATATATATATATATATATATATATATATATATATATATATATATATATATATATATATATATATATATATATATATATATATATATATATATATATATATATATATATATATATATATATATATATATATATATATATATATATATATATATATATATATATATATATATATATATATATATATATATATATATATATATATATATATATATATATATATATATATATATATTGGCATGCATGGGGTGTTCAGTGTTGTAAATGGAAATGGTGAAGAGCTTGTAGATTTATGTGCTGAAAAAGGACTGATGATTGGGAATACCTGGTTTAAAAGCGAGATATACATAAGTATGCTTATGTAAGTAGGAGAGATGGCCAGAGAGCGTTATTGGATTACGTGTTAATTGACAGGCGTGCGAAAGAGAGACTTTTGGATGTTAATGTGCTGAGAGGTGCAACTGGAGGGATGTCTGATCATTATCTTGTGGAGGCTAAGGTGAAGATTAGTATGGGTTTTCAGAAAAGAGGAGTGAATGTTGGGGTGAAGAAGGTGGTGAGAGTAAGTGAGCTTGGGAAGGAGACCTGTGTGGGGAAGTACCAGGAGAGACTGTGTACAGAATGGAAAAAGGTGAGAACAATGGAAGTAAGGGGAGTGGGGGAGGAATGGGATGTATTTAGGGAATCAGTGATGGATTGCGCAAAAGATTCTTGTGGCATGAGAAGAGTGGGAGGTGGGCTGTTTAGAAAGGGTAGTGAGTGGTGGGATGAAGAAGTAAGAGTATTAGTGAAAGAGAAGATAGAGGCATTTGAACGAGTTTTGCAGGGAAATAGTGCAAATGACTGGGAGATGTATAAAAGAAAGAGGCAGGAGGTCAAGAGAAAGGTGCTAGAGGTGAAAAAGAGAGTAAATGAGAGTTGGGGTGAGAAAGTATCCTTAGATTTTAGGGAGAATAAAAAGATGTTTTGGAAGGAGGTAAATAGACTGCGTAAGACAAGAGAACAAACGGGAACTTCGGTGACGAGGGCTAATGTGGAGGTGATAACAAGTAGTGGTGATGTGAGAAGGAGATGGAGTGAGTATTTTGAAGGTTTGTTGAATGTGTTAGATGATAGAGTGACAGATATAGGGTGTTTTGGTCGAGGTGGTGTGCGAACTGAGAGGGTTAGGGAAAATGATTTAGTAAACAGAGAAGAGTTAGTAAAAGCTTTGCGGAAGATGAAAGCCGGCAAGGCAGCGGGTTTGGATGGTATTGCAGTGGAATTTATCAAAACAGGGGGTGAATGTGTTGTTGACTGGTTGGTAAGGATATTTAATGTATGTATGACTCTTGGTGAGGCGCATAAGGACTGGCGGAATGCATGCATAGTGCCATTGTACAAAGGCAAAGGAGATAAAGGTGAGTACTCAAATTACAGAGGTATAACTTTGAGTACTCCTGGGAAATTATATGGAAGGGTATTGATTGAGAGGGTGAAAGCATGCACAGAGAGCATCAGATTGGGGAAGAGCAGTGTGGTTGCAGAAGTGGTAGAAGATGTGTGGTTCAGTTTTTTGCTTTGAAGAATGTATGTGAGAAATATTTAGCAAAGCAAATGGATTTGTATTTAGCCTTTATGGATCTGGAGAAGGCAAATGATTGAGTCGACAGCGATGCTCTGTGGAAGGTATTAAGAATATATGGTGTGGGAGACAAGTTGTTTGAAGTAGTGTAAAGTTTTTGCCGAGGATGTAAGGAATGAGTACGAGTAGGGAAAGAGGGAAGTGATTGGTTCTCAGTGAATGTTGGGTTACGGCAGGGGTGTGTGATGTTCTCCATGGTTGTTTAATTTCCTTATGGATGGGGTTGCTAGGGAGGTGAATGCAAAAGTTTTGGAGAGAGGGGCAAGTATGCAGTCTGATGTGGATGAAAGGGCTTGGGAAGTGAGTCAGTTGGTGTTTATTGATGATACAGCGCTGTTGGTTCATTCGGGTGAGAAACTGCAGAAGCTAGTGACTGAGTTTGGTAAAGTATGTGAAAGAAGAATGCTGAGAGTAAATGTGAATAAGAGCAAGGTTAGTAGGTACAGTAGGGTTGAGGGACAAGTCAATTGGGAGGTAAGTTTGAATGGAGAAAACTGGAGGAAGTGAGGTGTTTTAGATATCTGGGAGTGGATTTGGCAGCTGATGGAATCATGGAAGCGGAAGTGAGACACTGGGTGGGGAGGGTGCGAAAGTTCTGGGAGCGTTGAAAAATATGTGAAAGGCGAGAACATTATCTCGGAGAATAAAAATAGATATGTTTCAAGGAATAGTGGTGCCAACAATGTTATACGGTTGCGAGGCGTGGGCTATAGATAGAGTTGTGGGGAGGAGGGTAGATGTATTAGAAATGAGATGTCTGAGGACAATATGTAGTGTGAGGTGGTTTGATCGAGTAAGTAATGAAAGGGTAAGAAAGATGTATGGTAATACAGAGAGTGTGGTTGAGAGAGCAGAAGAGGGTGTATCAAAATTGTTTGGTCACATGGAGGTGGAGGAAATGAGGAGAAGTGGGAGGCCATATTGGAGGTGGAAAGATGGAATGAAAAAGCATTTGGGCGATCGGGGCCCGAACATGCAGGAGGCTGAAAGGCTTGCAAGGAATAGAGTGAATTGTAGCGATGTGATATACCGGGGTCGACGTGCTGTCATTAGATTGAACCAGATGTGAACACATGGAGACCTCAAGCACCCCTGCCCCAAACCTACATTCACTGAGAACCAACCACTTTCCTCTCTTCCTACTCGTACACATGCCTTACATCCTCGATAAAAACTTTTAACTGCTTGTAGCAACTTGCCTCCCATACTAAATACTCTTAATACCTTCCACAAAGCATCTCTATCAACTCTATCATTTGTCTTCTCCAGATCTATAAATGCTACATACAAATCCATCTTCTTTTTCTAAGTATTTCTCACATACATTCTTCAAAGAAAACACCTAATCCACACATCCTCTTCCACTTCTAAAACCACACTGCTATTCCCCAATCTGATGCTCTGTACATGCCTTTACTCTCTCAATCTTTACCCTCACATAGGATTTTCCAGAAATACTCAACAAACTTATACCTTTCTAATTTCAACACTCACCCTTATCCCTAATGCCTTTGTACAGTGGCACTATGAATGCGCTCCGCCAATCCTCAGGCACTTCACCATGAACCATACATACATTGAATATCCTCACTAACCATTCAAAAACACAGTCACCCCCTCTTTAAATAAATTCCGCTGCAATACCATACAAGCCCGCCGCCTTGCCGGCTTTCATCTTCCGCAAAGCTTTCACTATCTCTTCTCTGTTTACCAAACCGTTCTCCCTGACCCTCTCACTTCGCGCTCCACCTCGACCAGACCAAAACACACTATGTCTGCCACTCTATCATCAAACACATTCAACAAACCTTCAAAATACTCACGCAATCTCCTCACTTCACCACTACTTGTTATTAACTCCCCATTAGCCCTCTTCACCGATGTTCCCATTTGTTCTCTTGCCTTACGCACTTTATTTACCTTCTTCCAAACCATCTTTTTATTCTCCTTAAAATTTAATGATACTCTCTCATCCCAACTCTCATTTGTCCTCTTTTTCACCTCTTGCACCTTTCTCTTGACCTCCTGCCTTTTCATTTTATACATCCCCCTGTCATTCGCACTACTTCCCTGCAAAAGTCATCCTAGCGCCTCTCTTATCTCTTTCATTAACAATCTTACTTCTTCATCCCACCATTCACTGCCGTTTCTAATCTGCCCATCTCCCACCTTTCTGATGCCACAAGCATCTTTTGCTCAAGTCATCAGTACTTCCCTAAATACATAACATTTTTCTCCCACTCCCCTTAAGTCATTTGCTCTCACCTACTTCAATTCTGTACTCAATCTCTCTTGGTACTTCCTCACACAAGTCTCCCTTCCAAGATTACTTACTCTCACCACTCTCTTCACCCCAACATTCTCTCGTCTTTTCTGAAAACGTATACAAATCTTCACCTTCGCCTCCACAAGATAAAGATCAGACATCCCTCCAGTTGCCCCTCTCAGCCCATTAGCATCCAAAAGTCTCTCTTTAGCGCCCCTATCAATTAACACGTAATTCAATAACGCTCTCTGGCCATCTCTCCTACTTTACTACGTATACTTATGTACATCTCTCGTTTTAAACCAGGTATTCCTAATCACCAGTCCTTTTTCAGCACACAAATCTACAAGCTCTTTACCATCTCCATTTACAACACTGAACACCCCATGTACACCAATCTTACCCTCAACTGCCACATTACTCACCTTTGCAGGTTGGGCTAACGTGATCTCTCTGACCTTAGCCTCAGCATGAAATTGTTAGAAATTTTGGTTATGGAAAATATTAACTGCCATCTGACCACCTTCATGCTTTGTTTGGGTTGCGTTGGATTTACATTTTTAGTATTTGATAAACTCAAAGATACATTTAATTTTTCGCTATCACAATTTGTTTTGCCACAGATATGCACGAATCTTCTTCGCTGGTATATGTAGTTTTGTCTACGTGTATGAAGAGATTTATCTCGTTTGAAGTCCCTTAACGTATGTGTTACTTTACCCTGTTCGGTTATCAGTGATGCTATTGTGTCTCTAAAGTTTTTGTCTGCGTTATATATTTGAAAAATTAATGGAAATCCTTTTTTCATAAAAGGATTACATTGTCTTATGACCTTTCTACAACAGCTCATAATTTTCGATACTTCTCTAAATTCTTATTCGTTCCATTAACTTGATTTTTTTTTTGATGAGTTAATTCTTCCATTTCCCGATAAAGCGAGGCCGATTTCATTTCGTGGTGTAGCATTTTCTTGTCTTCGTCTTTTGTTTATGTGGTCTGTTGATGACACCAAATATGCCGTTTACGCTCATTTTTGATCGGCAAAATCAATGTATAAAACATATCACCAGTATGAGCGTCTGGCTTGTTTGCTTCAGCTGCAGCTAAGCTGTATTTAACATAATAGACACCGCCTCCTGCCATGTGCAAACAATCTTGTGTGCACAGTGAGAGAGAGAGAGAGAGAGAGAGAGAGAGAGAGAGAGAGAGAGAGAGAGAGAGAGAATTCCTGAATTTATGAAAAAGGTTAATTAGGAAAACATGTATAAGTTCTATCGAAACTAGCACGTACAAAAGGCGTCACTGCGTGAAAAAGTGTCCAAATGTGATTGCTCAACATTTGCAAATGGCTGTAACAGTCTCAGAAGCATCATTCTATGTATATTCAGAATTGATAGCTTTGAATATCTGACTTCACTGTATATACGAATTGTAATGTAATTACACACAAAATATTTACTTTTGTAAAGATCTTGTCGTCAAACCTTTGTCAGTTTATGAAGCCTATGAAGACAGTAATGACAATAATGATAATGACAATAATAATAATGACAATAATGATAATGACAATAATAATAATGACAATAATGATAATGACAATGATAATAATGACAATAATCATAATGATAATAAAAGATTCGCACTTACTCCTTTACAGATACGTGTCTTGGGATAAATCAGTTGTGTGTATACGAGCGTGTGTATGTGTGTGTGTGTGATGACCTCCTGGGTGCTACGAGGAGAGAATTTTACGTTTATTTTGACCCGTGTATGTGTATGTGTGTGTGTGTGTGTGTGTGTGTGTGTGTGTGTCTGTGTGTGTGTGTATGTGTGTGTGTGTGTGTGTGTGTGTGTGTATGTGTGTGTGTGTGTGTGTGTGTGTGAGAGAGAGAGAGAGAGAGAGAGAGAGAGAGAGAGAGAGAGAGAGAGAGAGAGAGAGAGAGAGAGAGAGAGAGAGAGAGAGAGAGAGAGAGACACACACACACACAGTGTTGCCAACACCAGGTACGTACCCGTTGTATGATGTTGGCCAGGTCCCTGAACTCGCCCGTAAAGTGAGGCATGAGGACGGCCGGCTTGACGCTCTTGTCCTCCCACAGGTCGCTGTCATCATCGTCCTCACCTGTAACGACGGCATGTAGGTCACTGCTTCAGCTAGCAACACGACACTAAAAACCACACCCATATAGCGGTCTAAAGACCATACTTATGTCGGGTTTAAAGACCATACCCATGTAGGGTCTAAAGACCATACCCATGTAGGGTTTAAAGACTATACCCATGTAGGGTTTAAAGACCATACCCATGTAGGGTCTAAAGACCATACCCATGTAGGATCTAAAAAGCCATACTCATGTAGGATTTAAAAACCATACCCATATAGGGTCTAAAAAAAAACACGCCCATATAGGGTCTAAAAATAAAGCTACATCGTCATAGGGCCTAAAAAACTAAACCCATGTGCGGAAAAAAACACATGCAAGTAGTGTCTATAAAAAAAAAATGCCACGCCCGTGTGGGGACGAGGGGTCACTGAGGCCCTATTCAAGGCCATCGTATTCAACAAACCTTCAAAATACTCACTCCATCTCCTTCTCACATCACCACTACTTAATATTACCTCCTCATTACGCACTATATTTACCTCCTTCCAAAACATTTTTCATTCTCCCTGAAATTTTATGAAACTCTCTCATCCCAACTCTCATTATCCCTCTCTTTCACCGCTTGCACCTTTCTCTTGACCTCCTGCCTTTTTCTTTTATACATCTCCCAGTCATTTCCACTATTTCCTTGCAAAAATAGTCCAAATGCCTCTCTCTTCTCTTTCACTAATAATCTTACTTCTTTATCCCACCACTCACTACCCTTTCTAATCTGCCCACCTTCCACGTTTCTCATGCCACAAGCATCTTTTGCGCAATCCATCACTGCTTCCCTAAATACATCCCATTCCTCCCCCACTCCCCTGCCTTAGTGCTTTCGTGCCTTAGTGTACAAAGGCAAAGGGAATAAAGGTGAGTGTTCAAATTGTACAGGTATAAGTTTGTAGAGTATCCCTGGGAAATCATATGCGAGGGTATTGATTGAGAGGGTGAAGGCATGTACAGAACATCAGATTGGGGAAGAGCAGTGTGGTTTCAGAAGTGGTAGAGGATGTGTGGATCAGGTGTTTGCTTTGAAGAATGTATGTGAGAAGTGTTTAGAAAAACAAATGGATTTGTATGTAGCATTTATGGATCTGGAGAAGGCATATGATAGAGCTGATAGAGATATTCTGTGGAAGGTATTAGGAATATATGGTGTGGGAGGCAAGTTGCTAGAAGCAGTGAAAAGTTTTTATGAAGGATGTAAGGCATGTGTACGAGTAGGAAGAGAGGAAAGTTATTGGTTCTCAGTGAGTGTCGGTTTGCGGCAGGGGTGCGTGATGTCTGCATGATTGTTTAATTTATTTATGGATGGGGTTGTTAGGGAGGTAAATGCGAGAGTTTTGGAGAGAGGGGCAAGTATGCAGTCTGTTGTGGATGAGAGGGCTTGGGAAGTGAGTCAGTTGTTGTGCTCTGATGATACAGCGCTGATGGCTGATTCGGGTGAGAAACTGCAGAAGCTGGTGACGGAGTTTGGTAAGGTGTGTGAAAGAAGAAATCTGAAAGTAAATGTGAATAAGAGCAAGGTTATTAGGTACAGTAGGGTTGAGGGACAAGTCAATTGGGAGATAAGTTTGAATGGAGTAAAACTGGAGGAAGTGAAGTGTTTTAGATAACTAGGAGTGGATTTGGCAGCGGATGGAACCATGGAAGCGGAAGTGAGTCACAGGGTGGGGAAGGGGGCGAAAGTTTTGGGAGCGTTGAAAAATGTGTGGTAGGCGAGAACATTATCTCGGAAAGCAAAGATGGGTATGTTTGAAGGAATAGTGGTGCCACAATGTTATATGATTGTGAGGCGTGAGGCTATAGATAGGTCGTGCGGAGGAGGGTGGATGTGTTGAAAATGAGATGTTTGAGGACAATATGTGATGTGAGGTGGTTTGATTGAGTAAGTAATGAAAGAGTGAGAGATGTGTGGTAATAAAAAGAATGTGGTTGAAAGAGTAGAGGACGGTGTTTTGAAATGGTTTGGTCACATAGAGAGAATTAGTGAGGAAAGATTGACAAAGAGGATATATGTGTCAGATGTGGAGGGAACGAGGTGAAGTAGATCAAAATGGAGGTGGAGGATGAACTGAAAAAGATTTTGAGTGATCGGGGCCTGAAAATGCAGGAGGGTGAAAGGCGTGCAAGGAATATGAAGTGGAACGACGTGGTATACGGGGTCGACGTGCTGTCAGTGGAATGAACCAGGGCATGTGAAGCGTCTGGGGTAAACCTTGGAAAGTTCTGTGGGGCCTGGATCTGGAAAGGGAGCTATGGTTTCGGTGTATTATACATGACGGCATGAGAATGGGTGTGAACGAATGTGGCCTTTGTTGTCTTTTCCTAGCGCTACCTCGCGCGCATGTGGGGGGAGGTGGTTGTCATTTCATGTGTGGCTGGGTGGTGAAGGAATGAATAAAGGCAATAAGTATGAATTATGTACATGTATATGTATGTATACGTCTGTGTATGTATATATATGTATACGTTGAAATGCATAGGTATGTATATGTGCGTGTGTGGACGTGTATGTATATACATGTGTACGTGGGTGGGTTGGGCCTTTCTTTCGTCTGTTTTCTTGCTTTACCTCGCTAACGCGGGAGACAGCGACAAAGTATATTAAAATGGCGTCCTAGCTTCGTCTCTTCGATGTATATCAACTGACTGTTATATTTCTCTCTTGTGTTTCCCCTGATGATGTGATTATTTCACGAAAGTGCTCTTGGGAACTTATCGTGTTTCATTTTCTCCGTGGACTCATAGGAATATCTTGATCACGCGCAAAACTGTGATCCTTTCCAATATATATGTATATGTATATATGTATATATATACACTTGCGTCAATGAGGTAGCGTTAAGAACAAAGGACTGTGCCTTGGAGGGAATATCCTCACTAGGCCCACTTCTCTATTCCTTCTTTTGCAAAAAATGTACCCTAGTCTGAGCCAGGTACCCATTTTATCGACTAACCCCTGGTGGTAGATGAACAGCCTGGTTGACTGTAGACCGACTGCCGTAACCAGGATTCGAGCCTATGCGCTCGACCCTGGGCGGGCCGTGAATGTTTCCATCTTGGGGTAAAATAATCATTTTTCTCCTACATCAACACACAGGGAAGTCTGTGATGGCTTTTTTCTCTTGTAACACTATCATAAGAGGTGAGAGGTTTGTAGTATCGCCTTCAACCCTATTTAGTTAGGTTAACACCACAATAACGGGTCAGACGTTAACATTTGTTCCTGTAAGACCATTTCATCAAAGCGTGTATTGTTGTTTTCATCTGAAACTCTAATATATCAGGTTGAATATTTTCTGGCCTGCAAATGGTACAGGTTTCATCTGCATGACGCCCAGTTTTTGTTAAAGATCATTGACTTTATCCCTAACATTACCAGATTAGGTCAAAGGTCATTCTTTTCACCTTTAATCTCACCGTGTTGAATGACAGGTCATATTGCCCAACTATAGTACTATCATATTGGGTCAAACATTTTTAAGGTAGGCTTGAAAAGTAAGTCACTGACTTCACCCACCAGGTCATCGTACTGAGTCAAAGGTCAATATATCCTAACTCAGATAGATCGGAGGTCACATAGTCTTTACCCGTCAGTGTACTTTGAGAACAGCGCGAATATGTCGTGACCAGCATCAGGATTGTCACTATTCTCACTCATGACTTCCTAATATCAGGTCAAACATCAGAGTGTTTACTGCAGATAACTCCAGGCCGAGGTAAAATGGCAATAATGTACAACGGGGCTCTATAGGGAACATCTCATGTGCGTCATCATCATCTAAGGTCAGGAAAGGTTGGAAATGTTTCATGAAACCAAAAAGGAAAGATTGACCAAGAGGATATATGTGTCGGAGGTGGAGGGAACGAGGAGAAGAGGGAGACCAAATTGGAGGTGGAAAGATGGAGTGAAAAAGATTTTGTGTGATCGGGGCCTGAACATGCAGGAGGGTGAAAGGAGGGCAAGGAATAGAGTGAATTGGAGCAATGTGGTATACAGGGTTTGACGTGCTGTCAGTGGATTGAATCAAGGCATGTGAAGCGTCTGGGGTAAACCATGGAAAGCTGTGTAGGTATGTATATTTGCGTGTGTGGACGTGTGTATGTACATGTGTATGGGGGGGGGGGGGGTTGGGCCATTTCTTTCGTCTGTTTCCTTGCGCTACCTCGCAAACGCGGGAGACAGCGACAAAGTATAAAAAAAAAAAAAAAAAAAAAAAAAAAAAATAAACTATGCAGATACTTAGAATATCAACTCCGTTAAGCAGATGAGTGACCGGTCTACAAGCGACGTCGTCTTGCTAGAATATATATATGATGGATAACCAGACCGTTTGCACCGGTGAATGGCGTCTATCAAAGCATAAGTAATGTTTCCCCTGCAGTTTTGTCGGTCTTGCTGGAACTCAGTGGGGGAAATCTTATATGGTTTGGCGTAAACCAATTCCTGTACAAGTTTGTTACAGAAGTGAATATATATTTTGTAGTGTTCCTTCACGGCAAGTCAACGAATGCAAATATCATGACTTGCTTGTAAAAGTGGAGACGCTACTGCTAAAGAAAATAAGTGAGTTAAGAAGAAGGTATCAAGTGTAGTTTAGTAGAATCTGGCAGTACTTAGGAGATAGGAGTCCTGTTTAAGTCAGTCTCGTTTACAGGTCATTTGGAGTTGAATATTAGAGTAACCATCAAGCATTATTTTTTTCATTCATAAGAAACCTTACCAGTGAAAGAATAACAATGTGGCAAAATCAAAAGTTCTAAATGGCTTCAACCAACCACAACCCCACTTCCATCACAGAACTAGTGACAATGAATATGAACAAACTAGTGTCTTTCAGGGGTTAAGAAGACGATGAATTCCTTTAAAAATGTGATCCTTCTGTTTTGTGACATCCAGTAGTGTAAGCTTTCAGCACCCTCTCATGACATATCTACATAAGATATCCCTAAATCTCTCTCAATAAAGACAGAAAAAAAGGCTGTCCAAAAAGACCACGATTCTAAAACTCTCAGGCGCTACAGTGAAACCTCCAGGGTGCTTTTCTTTCTCCAACTTTCATCAGACTCTATATGACCTCTCCCTGCTTCTCTCCCACCCTCCTCCTCAACCTTAGTGTGAGCGGCCTCTTATCATCAAACGATCTCACAATCACATCGTAGTACCACAGCGCAACACTAACACATGCAACACTAACAAAAATACATTACTAGATGTTATGAAACAGAAGGATGGCAATCTTAAAGAAATCCATCGTCTTCTTAACCCCAGAAAGACACTAGTCACACTTGTAGCTCACATCACCCTGAATGATCAACCAATTATGATAAGAAAATCAACCATTACATACAACAAACACGAATTTACTTCCACACCAACACGCATTCCTCTGACAAACTAAATGCTTTCAGAACACTAACTGGCACCAATTTCAATGAGGAAAAATGAAATCTCTCACAGTCATCTACAAACAGTTTAACTGCTCTAGCCTGCACAGTTTCATGGTAAACTAATAAACAGTTTCAGAGTACACTCTAGTAGCGAAGGGGGAATAAAGTAAGGGGTGGTGTCTTGCTGTTTGTTAAAGCTTATTAAGGTCTTGCGATGAAAAATGTTGTAGCTTTTAATACTGTCGACTTCACTTTTGTAAGAAGTAAAGATAAGCTTCGTAATAGAATATCAGTAGGACTAGTTTATAGGCTCCTCGCACCAGAGGTAGATGATAGTGCCCTCTGTCTAATCTGTTGATAAACCTACTCGCAAACTACAAATGAGGATCTCGTTAGTAACGTTGAAGTTGAAAAATAGTTTAGTACACGTGATCACCGGCAACATTACAATTGTGAAAAAAAATACAAAATTATGGACCTGCCAACCTTAAGGATCTCTGTATTACTCTTGACAGACAAATCTAGGATGATATGATCAATGAAAAGTACAAAACTGCAGCTTGGAAAAACTTCAGTAAAACTTTCGAAGCATGTGTGGTAGACGGTATCTTATAGAACAAAGCCAAATTGGTGAAACAATGAAATGAAGAGGTGCCTGTTTCCTACGAAAGTAGCCATAAACTGAGAGAAAACAAAACATCAACATTATCGAAAACATTATACAAGTTTGTGTACAACTATGATAAAGTAAACGTCATTATGAGGCGTATATTGCTGAAAATAGTAAAAGAGACCCTAAAGAGTTTTATATTTATGCAAGAAGTAAGAGAGTCATTGTTCTGCCAATTTGTCCATTAATTGCGGAAAACTGACTTGATTCGAGACAACAAAGCCATGGCAAAAAACGATTATTTTGATTCTGTTTACGAACGAAGACAACTTCAGTGATAAGAGAGGAGAACGTTTACAACATACTGGCATAAAAGTTGAAGACATACTACCAGCAAGAAACTGAGTGAAATAAGCAGAACAACAAGCCCTGATAAGTTTTATTCGAGGGCAATAAAAAAAAAAGGCAAAAAATGAGATACTTCAGCCCTTGAGTGTTTTTTTTTTCCACTAAGTCACTTGCTTCTAGAAAGTTCCAGAGAAATGTAATGAAATCAGTGACCGGAAATTATCGTTCATTTAGCTTAACGTCTGTATTTAGAAAACCTATGAAATCCATCATTCGAGAAAAAATAGTAACCCATTTAGAGGACCACTACTTAATGAGCGATTTTGACCATGGTTTTCGACAAAATTGCTAATGTCTATCAAATATGCATGATTTCTTTTGTATAATCCATATGTATGATGGAAGTAAAGCAGATGATGTCATTTATTTAGATTTTCAAAAAAAAAAACATTCCATATGGCTCCACGTCAAAGGTTTACGAGCAAAACTAAAGTCACACGGTATTGATGTGGTCGTATTTTGGTGGATATGAAATTAGGTTGACTAGCTATTCACAAAAAGCTGTGATCAATAGTCATGCCTCAGAGTGGTTAGACGTAACAAGTGGTGTGATGAAAGGATCCGTCTTGGCACCGGTTCTCTTTCTCATAGACTAATGATATTGATAATGAGACAAATTGTAAGATACCGAAATTCCTAGACGATGCTAAACTTGGAAATATTTCCAAACTTGAACGAGTGCAGCTTTAAAATGCCAACACACACTGGTGGACTGGGCCCAGAGGCGATTCATGAATTTCAACATCAGCATGTGGAAAGTTTTACATATCAGTATCAAACACGAGTGAACGTTGTCGGCTGTGCGTCCTGAGTGAATGTTATCAGCATGTCTACCCTGTGAGGAATGATCAGTAAGCTTGTTCTGTGGGGCCTGTGTACTGTGGGACTAGACTGAGCAATGGTGCAGTAGGTCAAATGTGGAGTTGTGCTAAAGGAAAGGTGAGGAGTTGAGCTACATGTCAGATGAAGAATGGTGCTATAGGGTCAGGTGCTGAGTGGTGCTACAGGTCAGGTGCTGAGTGGTGCAGCAGATCACATATTGAGTGATACAGTAAGTCAGGAGATGCTGCGGGTTAGGTGCGGAGTAATGCTGCAGGTCAGATGAGAAGCGGTGCTGCAGGTCATGTGAGAAGCGGCGCTGCAGGTCAGGTGAGAAGCGGCGCTGCAGGTCAGGTTAGAGTGGTGCTGCAGGTCAGGTGGAAGGTTAGTGAGCCTCACCTGGCTTTCTGTCCGTGTTGCCTGGGGGACCTTTACCCACGTCACCTATGTTATCCTCAAGGCGGGTATAGTCGCTGATCATCTGCTTGAGGTCGAGCACTTGCCGAGGCTGGAGAGCGACACATAGTGAATAGTTGAAGGGAAATGTAACAAAAGGTGAAAGGACACTACCGGTAGAGGTATATGGTGTATGAGGACACACAGTGGACTGCTGGCGACAGTGATATGGTGTTCTCGAGTGAAAAGGTTGGAGGACACGCACAGGGAACTCGTAACGACAGTAAAAGGGGTGGAAATGTTGGGTAACAGGCAGATATATGATAGAGGAGCACTACTGGTTAGGATGAGGGGATATTTTGCACGGTAAAGGGTTAAGGACAGTACAGGAGTGGAAAGAATGAAGGAGTACAACTGGTAAGGGTTAGGGACAGTGAGGACAAGAAGCATGCACAGTTAATGAAGAATAACCAGTATCCACGCCTCTCCCTAACCCAGTCACAAACCTTTCATCTTTTACCCACTCGTCCCCTTAACATATACCCATGCCTCTCTCTGATCCACACCCACCCTTCGCTATGACCATACCCACCCCCTCTCTCTCTCTCTCTCTCATCCACACACAAACTATCCTTGACTCAGACTTAACTCTGCCCCAGACCTCCACCTACCCTTCCCCATGACCCATACTAATCCCTCTCACTGATTCACGCACATCCTACTTCATGAGCCATACCCAGCCCTCCCCCTGATCCATACACTCCTTGACCCATACACACTCCTCCTCCTGACCTACAAACCCCCTTCCCCGCTGACCAACACACATAACCTTCCTCCTGACTCCTCATCCATATCCTTTCTCTCTCTACTCCTCTTCCTTCATACTCCTCTCCCTGGCCAATGCTTACACATCCAAACCTGCCCCTGACACACAACCAACAGTCCCTTTTTACCTACACCTACTCTTCCTCCAGATCTACACTCACCCTTATCCCTGACGCACACCTACTCATGCCATCGACCCATTTCCCACCTCTGCCCTTGACTAACCCCTGTTCCTAACTGACCCAAACTCATCCATGTCCCTGAACTACAACCATCCTTCCCCTATACCCACACCCACTTTTCCTCCTGACTCACACTCACCCCTGCCCTTGCCACACACCCACCCATTCTTCCTCCTGACTCACACTCACCTCTGTCTCTGCCACACACCCACCCATTCTTCCTCCTGACTCCCACTCAACCCTGTCCCTGCCCCTGACCTACACCCACACCCATAGACTCACATCCATACCTGCCCATGAACCATACATTCTCTTGACCCACCCCTGCCCTCGAGTCGCACCTGCTCTTTTCCCTGGCTCATACAACAACGTAACCCTGACCCAGACCGCTCCCCACCCCAGCTCACCATCCTGTTCGTTCTGACGGGTCCCAGAGTGGCAGCTACGCCCCCTCGCTCACTGTCGGTGTCTGAGGAGGACTTGGACGGATCCTTCTTCTCGTCGCCGGGACTCCTGATGGCTGCGGCCACCCCCGACGCCCGTCTACCCACCAGCGGACCTCTGGATGGGGAAGACAAGGCACATGGGCAAAGCATAACATAAGGTCTGAAGAAGAATCATACAATGCTGCAGTAAAGCAAGCATGGCATATCACAAAAATATAATGAAGTGCAATATCTACTGGCTATTGTCTCTGCTATTGCGCTATGCTACATTACCCTGCTCTACCTACTGCTACGCTACACTATCTTGATATATGCTATGCTACGCTACGCTATCCGGCTATATGCTTCTGCTATGCTACATTATCCGACTATATGCTCCTGCTACGCTATGATACCCTGCTATATGCTTCTGTTACGCTAATCCTGCCATAAACTACTACTACGATACATTATCCTATTATACGCTCTTGCAACACTACGCTATCCTTCTATAAGCTACTGCTACGCTACACTATCCTAATATAAGCTACTGCTGCGCTACACTACCTTGCTCTGTCCTACTGCTCTATCTGCAGCGACTCAGCAGTTTCCTTCCTTATGCTACAGCATTCTACTCTGGAAATGGTTTTAGTCATGAGGTGGAGTGGGTAATTTTCTAAGTCCGGGAGCGGGAGCTGGAAATTTTCCACTCCAGTGTTTTACTTTTCCAAAACAAGGAACAGAGAAGGGGGCCAAGTGAGGGTTTTCCCGCTTAGGCTCCGTGATCTGTTCTTAACGCTACCTCGCTAACGCGGGAAACGGCGTTTTATATATATACATACAGAGAGAGAGAGAGAGAGAGAGAGAGAGAGAATGTGAACGAGAGGTGGGAAGTGTCAGTTGTTGTTCACTAATGATAAAGCACTGGCGGCTGATTCGGGTGAAAGATTGCAAAAGCTGGTGACTGAGTTTGGTAAAGTGTGTGAAAGAAGAAAGTTAAGAGTAAATGTGAATAAGAGCAAGGTTATCAGGTACAGTAAAGTTGAGAGACAGGTCAACTGGGAGGTAAATTTGAATGAAGAAAAACTGGAGGAAGTGAAGGGTTTTAGATATCTGGGAGTGGATTTGGCAGCGGATGGAACAATGGAACCGGAAGTGAGTCACAGGGTGGGGGAGGGGGCAAACGTTCTGGGAGCCTTGAAAAATGTGTGGAAGGCGAGAATATCATCTCGGCAAGCAAAAATGGGTATGTTTGAAGGAATAGTGGTGCCAACAATGTTATATGGTTGCGAGGCGTGGGCTACAGATAGGGTTGTGCGGAGGAGGGTGGATGTGCTGGAAATGAGATGTTTGAGGACAATATGTGGTGTGAGGTGGTTTGCTCGAGTAATAATAGGGTAAGAGAGATGTGTGTTAATAAAAAGAGTGTGGTTGAGAGAGCAGAAGAGGGTGTTTTGAAATGGTTTGGTCACATAGAGAGAATGTGTGAGGGAAGATTAACAAAGAGGATATATGTGTCAGAGGTGGAGGGAACGAGAAGCGGGAGACCAAACTGGAGGAGGAAAGATGGAGTGAAAAAGATTTGGAGCAAGCGGGGTCTGAACATGCAAGAGGGTGAAAGGCGCGCAAGGAATAGAGTAAATTGGAACGATGTGGTATACTGGGGTCGACGTGCTGTCAGTGGATTGAACCAGGGCATGTGAAGCATCTGGGGTAAACCATGGAAAATTTTGTAGGGCCTGGATGTGGAGAGGGAGCTGTGATTTCGGTGCATTATACATGACAGATAGAGACTGAGTGTGAAAGAATGGGGCCCTTCTTGTCTATTCCTAGCCTCACAACTTTCGCCCCCTTCCCCCATCCTATGATTCACTTCCGCTTCCATGGTTCCATCTGCTGCCACATCCACTCCCAGACATCTAAAACACTTCACTTCCTCCAGTTTTCCTCCATTCAAACTTACCTCGCAATTGACTTGTCCCTCAATCATGCTGTACCAAATAAACTTGCTCTAATTCACATTTACTCTCAGCTTTCTTCTTTCGCACACTTTACCAAACTCAGTCACCAGCTTTTGCAGTTTCTCACCCGAATCAGCCAACAGCGCTGTATCATCAGCGAACAACAACTGACTCACTTTCCAAGCCCTATCATCCAAAACAGAGTGCATACTTACCCCTCTTTCTAAAACACTTGCATTCACTTCTCTAATAACCATCCATAAACAAATGAAACAACCATGGAGACATTACGCACCCCTGCCGCAAACCAACATTCACTGAGAACCAATCACTTTCCTCTCTTCCTCCACATACACATGCCTTTGAAATGTATGGGTATGTATGTGTGCGTATGTGGACGTGTATGTATATACATGTATATGTGGGTGGGTTGAGCCATCCTTTCGTTTGTTTCCTTGCGCTACCTCGCTAACGCGGGAGAGAGCGACAAAGTATAATAAATAGATATAAATAGATATATAAATATATATATTCTTGGGGTATCTAACTGTGTGTGGATGTAACCAAATGAGAATAAAGGAAGGATAGGTAGTAGGTTTGATGAAAGGAACCTGGATATTTTGGCTCTGAGTGAAACGAAGCTCAAGGGTAAAGGGGAAGAGTGGTTTGGTTATATTTTTGGAGTAAAGTCAAGGGTGGGTGAAAGGACAAGAGCAAGGGAAGGAGTAGCACTACTCATGAAACAGGAGTGGTGGGAGTATGTGATAGAGTGTAAGAAAGTAAACTTTAGATTGAATTGGTAAAACTGAAAGTTGATGGGGAGAGATGGGTGATTATTGGTGCGTATGCACCTGGGCATGAGAAGAAAGATCAGGAGAAGCAAGTGTTCCGAGCAGCTGAGTGAGTGTGTTAGTAGTTTTGATGTACGAGATCGGGTTATAGTGATGGGCGATTTGAATGCAAAGTTTAGTAATGTGGCAGTTGAGGGAATAATTGCTGTACATGGGGTGTGCAGTGTTGTAAATGGAAATGGTGAAGAGCTTTTAGATTTGTGTGCTGAAAAAGGACTGGTGATTGGGAATATCTAGTTTAAAAAGAGAGATATACATAAGTAAGCGTGTATATGTAGAAGAGATGGCCAGAGAGAATTATTGGATTACGTGTTAATTGATAGGCGAGCGAAAGAAAGACTTTTTGGAGGGATATCTGATTATTATCTTGTGGAGGCGAAGTTGAAGATTTGTAGAGATTTTCAGAAAAGAAGAGAGAATGTTGGGGTAAAGAGAGTGGTGAGAATAAGTGAGCTTGGGAAAGAAACTTGTGTGAGGAAGTACCAGGAGAGACTGAGTGCAGAACGGTAAAAGGTGAGAGTAAAGGACGTAAGGGGAGTGGGGGAGGAATGGGATGTATTTAGGGAAGCAGTGATGGCTTGCATAAAAGATGCTTGTGGCATAAGAAGTGTGGGAGGTGGGCAGATTAGAAAGGGTAGTGAGTCGTGGAATGAAGATGTAAAATTATTTGTGAAACAGAAGAGAGAGGCATTAGGACGAGTTTTGCAAGGAAATAATGCAAATGAGTGGGAGATGTATAAAAGAAAGAGGCAGGAGGTCAAGAGAAAGGTGCAAGAGACTAAAAGGAGGGCAAATGAGAGTTGGGGTGAGAGAGTATCATTAAATTCTAGAGAGAATAAAAAGATGTTTTGGAGGGAGGTAAATAAAGTGCGTAAGACGAGAGAACAAATGGGATCATTGTTGAAGGGGGCTATTGGGGAGGTGATAGCAAGTAGTGGTGATGTGGGAAGATGGAGTGAGAATTTTGAAGGTTTGTTGAATGTGTTAGATGATAGAGTGGCAGATATAGGGATTTTTGATCGAGGTGGTGTGCGAAGTGAGAGGGTTAGGGAGTATGATTTGATAAACAGAGAAGAGGTAGTAAATGCTTTGCGGAAGTTAAAAGCCTTCAAGGCAGCGGGTGTGAATGGGATTCCAGTGGAATTTATTAAAAAAGGTGTGACTGTGTTGGTGACTGGTTGGTAAGGATATTCTATGTATGTTTGACTCATGGTGAGGTGCCTGCGGATTGGCGGAAAGCTTGCATAGCGCCACTGCACAAAGGTAAAGGGGACAAAGGTGAGTGCTCAAATTACAGAGGCATCAGTTTGTTGAGTATTCCTGGGAAATCATATGGGAGGGTATTGATTGAAAGGGTGAAGGCATGTACAGCGGATCAGATTGGGGAAGAGCAGTGTGGTTTCAGAAGTGGTAGAAGATGTGTGGATCAGATGTTTGCTTTGAGGAATGTATGTGAGAAATACTTAGAAAAGCAAATGGATTTGCATGTAGCAATTATCGATCTGGAGAAGGCATATGATAGACTTGATAGAGATGCTCTGTGGAAGGTATTAGGAATATATGGAGTGGGAGGCAAGTTCTTAGAAGCAGTAAATAGTTTTTAACGAAGATGTAAGGCTTGTGTACGACTAAGAAGAGAAGAAAGTGATTGGTTCTCAGTGAATGTCGGTTTGCAGCAGGGGTGCGCGATGTCTCCATAGTTGTTTGATTTGGTTATGGATGGAGTTGTTAGGGAGGTGAATGCAAGAGTTTTGGACAGAGGGGCAAATATGCAGTTTGTTGTGGATGAGAGAGCTTGGGAAGTGAATCAGTTGTTGTTAGCTGATGATACAGCGCTAGTGGCTGATTCGGATGAGAAACTGCAGAAACTGGTGACTGAGTTTGGTAAAGTGTGAGAAAGAAATAAGCTGAGAGAATAAGTGCAAGTTTATTAGGTACAGTAGGGTTGAGGGACAAGTCGATTGGGAGGTAGGTTTGAGTGGAGAAAAACTGGAGGAAGTGATGTGATTTTGATGTCAGGGAGTGGATTTGGCAGCGGATGGAGCCATGGAGGCGAAAGGGAGTCACACGGTGGGGGAGGGGGCGAAAGTTCTGGGAGCGTTGAAAAATGTGTGGAAGGCGAAACATTATCTCGGAAAGCAAAAATGGGTATGTTTGAAGGAATAGTGGTTTCAACAATGTTATATGGTTGCAAGGCGTGGGCTATAGATATAGTTGTGCGGAGGAGGGTGGATGTGTTGGAAATGAGATGTTTGAGGACAATATGTGGTGTGAGGTGGTTTTATCAAGTAAGGAATTAAAGGGTAAGAGAGATGTGTGGAAATAAAAAGAGTGTGGTTGAGAGATCAGAAGAGGTTGTTTTGAGATGGTTTGGTCACATGGAGAGAATGAGTGAGGAAAGATTGACAAAGAGGATATATATGTCAGAGGTGGAGGGAACAACAAGAAGTGGGAGACCAAATTGGAGGTGGAAGGATGGGGTGAAAAAAGATTTGGAGCAATAGGGGCAGAAGGGTGAAAGGCGTGCAAGGAATAGAGTAAATTGGATCGGTGTGGTATGGGGTCGACGCGCTGTCAATGGATTGAACCAGGGCATGTGAAGCATCTGGGGTAAACCATGGAAAGTTTTGTTGGGCCTGGATGTGGAATGGGAGCTGTGATTTCGGTGCATTACACATGACAGCTAGAGTCTGAGCGTGAACGAATGTGGCCTTTGTTGTCTATTCCTAGCGCTCCCTCGCCCGCATGTGTGGGGAGGGAGTTGTCATTTCATGTGTGTGTGTGTGTGTGTTTCGGGGGGGGGGGGGGGGGGGTGGCGAGTGGAATGAATAAAGGAAGAAGGTATGAATTATGCACATGTGTATATATGTATATGCCTGTGTATGTATATACATGTATACGTTGAAATGTATAGGTATGTATATGTGCGTGTGTGGACATGTGTGTATATACATGTGTATGTGGGTGGGTTGGACCATTCTTTCGTCTGTTTCCTTGCGCTATCTCGCTAACGAGGGACACAGCAAAAAAGTATAATAAATAAATATAAATAAATATATAGATATATACATACTTGGGGAGTCTAAATGTGTATGGATGTAACCAAGATGAGAAAAAAGGAGATAGGTAGTAAGTTTGAGGAAGGTAACCTGAATGTTTTGGCTCTGAGTGAAACGAGGCTCAAGGTTAAAAGGGAAGTGTAGTTAGGGAATGTTTTTGGAGTAAAGTTAGGGGTTGGTGAGAGGACAAGGGCAAGGGAAGGAGTAGCACTACTCCTGAAACAGGAGTGGTGGGAGTATGTGATAGAATGTAAGAAAGTAAACTCTAGATTGATATGCGTAAAATTGAAAGTAGATGGAGAGAGATGGGTGATTATTGGTGCATATGCACCTGGGCAAGAAAAGAAGGATCAGGAGAGGCAAGTGTTTTGGGAGCAGTTGAGTGCGTGTGTTAGTAGTTTTGATGCACAAGACCGGGTTATAGTGATGAGTGATTTAAATGCAAAGGTTAGGAATGTGGCAGTTGAGGGAATTATTGGTGTACATGGGGTATTCAATTGTGTAAATGGAAATGGTGAAGAGCTTGTAGATTTTTGTGTTGAAAAAGGACTGGTGATTTGGAATACCTGGTTTAAAAAGAGACATGTACATAAGTATACGTATATCAGTAGGAGAGATGTCCAGAGAGCGTTATTGGATTACCTGTTAATTGATAGGCGATCGACAGAAAGACTTTTGGATGTTAATGTGCTGAGAGGTGCAACTGGAGGCGAAGGTTAAGATTTGTAGAGGTTTTCAGAAAAGAAGAGAGAATGTTGGGGTATAGAGAGTGGTGAGAGTAAGTGAGCTTGGGAAGGAAACTTGTGTGAGGAAGTACCAAGAGAGACTGAGTGCAGAATGGAAAAAGGTGAGAGCAAAGGACGTAAGGGGAGTGGGGGAGGAAGGGATTGTATTTAGGGAAGCATTGATGGCTTGCGCAAAGATGCTTGTGGCATGAGAAGGGTAGGAGGTGGGAAGATTAGAAATGGTAGTGGGTGGTGGGATAAAGAAGTAAGATTATTAGTGAAAGAGAAAAGAGGCATTTGGACGAATTTTGCAGGGAATTAGTGGAAATGAATGGGATATGTATAAAAGAAAGAGGTCAAGAGAAAGGTGCAAGAGGTGAAAAAAGGGCAAATGAGAGTTGGGGCGAGAGTGTATCATTAAATTTTAGGGAGAAAAAAAGATGTTTTGGAGGGAGGTAAATAAAGTACGTAAGACAAGAGAAAAACTGGGAACATCGGTGAAGGGGGCTAATGGGGAGGTGATGATAAGTACTGATGTACGATGATGTGAGGAGATGAAGTGAGTATTTTGAAGGTTTGTTGAATGTGTTAGCTGATAGAGTGGCAGATATAGGGTGTTTTGGTCGAGGTGGTGTGCAGAGTGAGAGGGTCAGGGACAATGATTTGGTAAACAGAGAAGGGGTAGTAAATGCTTTGCAGAAGATGAAAACCTTCAAGGGAGTGGGTTCGGATGGTATCAAAGTGGAATTTATCAAAAAAGGTGTGACTGTGTAGTAAGCTTAGTAAGGATAATGTATGTATGTATGAGTTATGGTGAGGTGCCTGAGGATTGGCGGAATGCATGCGTAGTGCCATGGCTCGAAAGTAAAGGGAATAAAGTATATATATATATATATATATATATATATATATATATATATATATATATATATATATATATATATACACATATATATATATATATATATATATATATATATATATATATATATATATATATATATATATATATATATATATATATATATATATATATATATATATATTTTTTTTTTTTTTTTTTTTTTTTTTCTTATTTTGCTTTGTCGCTGTCTACCGCGTTTGCGAGGTAGCGCAAGGAAACAGACGAAAGAAATGGCACAACCCACCCCCATACACATGTATATACATACACGTCCCCACAAGCAAATATACATACTAATACATCTCAATGTACACATATATATACACACACAGACATATACATATATACACATGCACACAATTCACAGTGCCTTTATTCATTCCCATCGCCACCTCGTCACACATGGAATAACATTCTCCTCCCCCCTCATGTGTGCGAGGTAGCGCTAGGAAAAGACAACAAAGGCCCCATTCGTTCACACTCAGTCTCTGGCTGTCAAGCAATAATGCCCGAAACCACAGCTCCTTTCCACATCCAGTTCCCACAGAACTTTCCATGGTCTACCCCAGACGCTTCACATGCCCTGATTCAATCCATTGACAGCACGTCGACCCCGGTATACCACATCGATGCAATTCACTCTATACCTTGCCCGCCTTTCACCCTCCTGCATGTTCAGGCCCCGATCACTCAAAATCTTTATCACTCCATCTTTCCACCTCCAATTTGGTCTCCCACTTCTCCTCGTTCCCTCCACCTCCGACACATATATCCTCTTGGTCAATCTTTCCTCACTCATTTTCTCCATGTACCCAAACTATTTCAAAACACCCTCTCCTGCTCTCTCAACCACGCTCTTCTTATTTCCACACATCTCTCTTACCCTTACGTTACTTACTCGATCAAACCACCTCACACCACATATTGTCCTCTAACATCTCATTTCCAGCACATCCACCGTCCTGCGCACAACTCTATCCATAGCCCACGCCTTGCAACCATACAACATTGTTTGAACCACTATTCCTTCATACATACCCATTTTTGCTTTCCGGGATAATGTTCTCGACTTCAAAACATTCTTCAAGGCTCCCAGAATTTTCGCCCCCCCCACCCTATGATCCACTTCCGCTTCCATGGTTCCATCCGCTGCCAGATCCACTCCCAGATATCTAAAACACTTCACTTCCTCCAGTTTTTCTCCATTCAAACTTACCTCCCAATTGACTTGACCCTCAACCCTGCTTTACTAATAACCTTGCTCTTATTCACATTTACTCTCAACTTTCTTCTTTCACACACTTCACCAAACTCAGTCACCAGCTTCTGCATTTTCTCACATGAATCAGCCACCAGCTTATAAATCCAAGCACATAGTTCGTGTTATGTGTCAAGTGATTCTAATATACATAGTAGCCTCTTGTGCAGTGCTTTATGAAGGAGCGTTTGAGAATTTGAAACATACCACACCTGAGGGTTTCTCTTACATTCCAGTCAACATACATAACACCGAAAAACAGGGAACTTCATCTTCGCGATCAAATGCAATATGTCTGCTTCTTCATGACTACCCACTTTTCATTTTCAACACGTGCATCTTATCTAAACTTAGAAAACCTAAATCCACCTCATCCTCAATCAATGTATCTTGACTTCACCCTTAAACACATCGTCACGGCACCTTCGACTACTGGATTATGACGGGTATGGAAACGGAAGGTCAAATGCCACCTTTACGAATCCCTCGACACCACTGACCTTTAACATGACCTTTACGAGTCGGATCTTAGGTCATCTGAACTACACTTACATCACAACACTCTCATGTTTTCACCCTCGATACTACTGACCTTCAACCACCTGACAACCTGACCGTGATGCACGGGTGAGGTCAAAGGGCATCTTTACTACATCCTCGACACCATTAACCCTTACAAGTCAGATCAATGGCCCTGTTCTAGTGATGAGTTTGTCTTGACCATCACGGATCTGATCGAACACATCTCCACTGTACTGGGGTAAGGATGCTACTTGCTGGACATACAAAGGAATACAAAGGCATTCAAAGGAATTCAAACACCAACAAAACACTAGTTCTTTTGTGACTGTTTGTGACGGTGAAAGATGTCAGATTCTCACAGATTGATGTGGTAAAAATTGAAAGTCAAAGATAATTTAAAGGAAAACTGCAACTTTTTTTATGTTACAGAAGAGACGCAAATAATATTCGTGGTGAATCTGAAGAGAAACATTTATGTTTACTCTTAACCGTATCCGCCTCCACCCACGCTGTCATCTCAACACTGGCTTTAAAATTCCTAATGATTGCCCTATACTGTCCTAGGATTTTCTCCGACCTGCCTCGACCACCGTTCTTAGTAAATGACTGAATAACCATTACCACCAACTAATCTCCTCTGTAGTGTTCCACAGTGGACCTTCTGTATCAAGCCTTCCACCTTAGCCTCTCGGTGTGACAGCTGTTTTTTGTTCACATTTCATAACTTTATCAAGACAGATGTGTAGAGTTCTTGACTATAGTGAGGCTGGCCTCATTCTGTACTCGGTCGTTCCGTAACAGAAAGCTAATATTCGTTTCCCACTGTATCTCTCATTCCTAACTTGGCCAGCCAACTTACTATTCCTACTGACCTGGTAATTGTCGTTACTTTCTAATGACGTCTTTGCTTTAACGATCTTAGTTTCTAAGTCGTCTCTCTTAATCATAACCTCTGCTGCCTGCTGCTCAAAATGCACAACTGATGTCACAGTATGCCACCCTGCCTCTCTCTCTCCTTAACCTGCTGCTAACGCTAACCAGCTTGAGTAAAAAAAATGTTTCTTCCTTCATCTCTTTTATAACATTTTGCACATAAAAAAACAGCTTCAGAAGTTCTGGGATAACAACCAGTCAGCAGAGGTCATTCAATCTAACGACATGACGCAGACAAAGAAACTGCAAAAATTTGTAACGTTACGAAAAAGATTAGGTTCAGCGTTCTTATTACATTATACCTCAAAATACTCTTACTTTTAAAGGGAACTGATCCGGACACAAATTCGTATTACAAACACACGCATAAGCAAAATGTTAAACGATAATTGAACATATCGCACAAATACATATGCATAATACACACAAACACATACACATAACACACACACAAACATGCACATTATTGCCACATGCAAACGCACGCACCTACCATGAAATACGCATGAGATATCGAAAACTTCGTGACCACTTCACTGGTGCTGATGATCTGGAGAGCATTCTCCTGCAATGCCTAGGCTTTACTTTGCCCCGAGTTATATCTTGAATCATGTACGTATCAAGTGAAATTATGTTTATGTCTGTGAACTGTCTCACCCGTTGAGTCTGTACGTCATTTGCTGTATATCATACACTATTTGAATATACTCTGACCTTCTTTTATGTTACCACTGTCAATAGAGTTCTGCCTCGACGGGACATGGATCATCTGGGTACTAAAGCCTTTTTCAGCCTTACCCGTCACCCTCCTTGGTCAGCGGTATTATTATGCCCATCGCAAACTTATTACTCGCCTTCGCCTGCCCACTGTTATCTGGTATGCAGTTACACTATCACAGACATATTTTGGCTATGTATACTTAGACGGCTAAGGCCTTAACAATAAGATGCAACCACACCTGCTCAGATCTTCTCTCTTCTTGTTGTCGATGGCTTTGTTCCTGACGGAGTTCCGGGGACGACCATGACTTCTGACCTCTACCGAAGATGTGTCGTCGCTAAGGCTGGGGTCACTGGCCGCGCGACCCATGCTGCTACCGGATCCTCCGTGCCTGGGCAGCGATCGTCTCCTGCAGGTGAAACAGGGTCAGTCATCTGGATTCGTCTGGTTTAGAAATACAAGATCAAAATTTGAACGTATAGTCTTCTAACCACCTTAACTTTAGAATGATTGATGTTTGTGTGCTACATCTTTGATGAGTTGGTACTCCCAGGGGTATTACTGTGGTAGTTTGAGATTAATGGGAGAATTTCGTCAACCACTGTAATCGGGATCACACAATCTTGAGCTTTAACTAGACCATTAGCACAGACCTCATTACTGGACCGCATCCACATATCAGTCTTCCATCACATCTACACCTTCGTCTTCAACCACATCCAAACCTAACCCCTGGAACACATCCGGAACACAATCTTGGGGATCATCTTAGCATCAATGTTGGTATGCACTCTACACTTTGCCACTTAGAACCAAGCCTTAACTGGGACAATATCCACATCTTAGCCTCCGACTACATTCAAACGTCAGTCTTGGACCACATCCACACATCACTCTTGGATTACAATCATGCGTTAGTTTTGACCACATATACATATCAGCCATATATCACATCTACATCTCGGCGTTGAGTCATATCCACACCTCAGTGTTGGACTACATCCACACCACTCAATCGCCTCAGCTTTTCTTCATAGCCACATCTTGGGTTTGGACAAAAGACACACCTCACCCTTGGGCTGCATCCACATAACGGTCGTGGAGCACATTCTAAACTCATTCTTGAACCGAATCCACACTCCAAACTTCAGATTTGGGACAAAGTCTTGCATCATATCCACATCCCACTCTAAAGCCATATCTTTAGTATGTCCTTATCTGAGCTTTTTCTTGGGCCACATCCACACCTCGGTCTATGATCACATCCACTTCTCATTTATGGACAAGATCCACACATTTGCACCTCGCTCTTGGTTCAGAATCACATCTCAGTCGCGACCCAGTCCACACCCAAGTCTTGGACATTATCTACAAATTATTCTTGAAGTATATCCGCCCTCCAGTCTAGGTGACTTAAGTGGCTTATAAGATTGAGATTATCAAAATCTTTGATGATACTGAATACCTGTATGACATCACCTTTTAACTTTCTCTTTTCTACGATAAATGAATTTAAGTCGAGTGGACGACTCTCGTAGGATTTGCTTTTCAGTCTGGTAATCATTTACTAGATAGCTCGACACCATTACTCTTTCCTTTCTCTTGATATCCGTTTTTGTTATATAGGGTGACTAAACCTAGGGAAGGATGTTCAAGGTAGAGACGTACCAGTGAACTATAAGCAATGAGGAGGATTTCCTTAGACGTAAATTCGAAGACCCTGCTTAAGATCCAAGAATGTTTTTTCGCACTCTTTATCACTTCTCTGTCCTACTTACTTGGCTTTAGGTTGCCAAGTCTTTTTGTCTTTTCATCACCTAGTTTTTGTAGGTCAACAGAATATATACTGTAGCTTATCTCTTCGGTTTTACTCACGATATATAAAACTTGACATTTATCAGTATCAAATTTATTTTCCAAACCGTGAGTTCAATTCTTCAGTTTAGATGTTTGAAGCTGTATACGTTCATTTTCCGTGGGAGATACACTTCACAGCTTAGTATCAACTGCATTTTCTTTTTTTAACTTACACTTCAACTGATTATCAGTATCAGTATTTGTGAGAAAGAAAGCCGGCCGTAGGACTGATTCCCTGTGGCACCCCATTTGTTACGTCTAACCGTTCTGAGGTTTGCCCGTTAATCAGGGCTCTGTTTACAGCCAGACAACCAATTTCCTAGCCTCGTCTATACTATGCGACAATTTACACGAATAACCTTTGATGAGGAACTTTATGGAAAGCTTTCTAGACATTTGAATAAGCTCATATCAGCTGCTCTACTTTCATCAAACATGCTCATCATATCATTTGAAATTAAAAGATTTGCTAAACATGAACCATTTAGTAGAAAAACTTGCTGATAATCGTTTATCAAGTGATGTTTTTCTACATGGTTCACAAATTTGACTCGAATGATGGTTTACATGAGATTACTAACGTCAAACATTAACTGGACGGTAATATTAATCCAGGTAGTAACTTATTTTTTACATTTTCGGAGTATGGTGTTACGTTAGCAAACTTTCATTTGTGTCTAACTGTCCTCGTGGCAAGTGAATTATTGAAGAGAGCAGCCGAGGATTTAACTCTTTCGTTTTTCGACTTTTCCAACGTCCTCGGATAAAACATATCTGGACCTGCAGTTTGTGTACTTCATTCCATTTATTGTTGATTTTATATCTTCAGCTTCAAGGTCCATATGTTGCAGAATATTCTCTCTTATCAATCAAACTGGATTCCGGACGCGTGCTCTTAAAAAGAAGTAATGTAATATTTGTGCCATCGCTTCGTAGTCTTGAACCAAATTACAGTTTTCTGTGATCAATGGATCAGTTGACTGGACAATGACTAACTTGCTTCAATAATAGCCATAAAACTAGAGTTTCTTTTGCTATTTACGGCAATATTCGCTTCAAACTGATGTTTACTGTGTTGTATAGTTTTCCTACACAAATTTATGTACTCTATTCTATGATGTTGGTAATTGGTATCCGAGTTTCTTATGACCTACTATTCTTTAGATAACAGGTAGCTTCTCTATTTAATCGTTCCATTTTCGCTTCATTCTGAAAAGACTGGGCTACGCATTGGTGAATATGGCCTCTCTACTGTTCTGAAAGCTTTACAAGATCTATTCCAAACTACGATCATTTTGCTTTCAGTGACGACAGAATCCCAGACTTGCCTCTCACAAACTATACGAACATTACCAAAATTTGAAAGTCTACAATCAGGCATTTTTTGCGATTTCTATGTTGGCCAGCATCAGGCATTTTTTGCGATTTCTATGTTGGCCAGCATCAGGCATTTTTTGCGATTTCTATGTTGGCCAGTATCAGGCATTTTTTGCGATTTCTATGTTGGCCAGTATCAGGCATTTCTTGCGATTTCTATGTTGGCCAGTATTACATGCTACAGTGTTAAATGTTATCTCCCTAGGAATTTTTCGGCGATAATTTGTACCAAATCTTTGTCCAACTTCAACATTATTAATGAGATCCACATTTGTGGTAAGAACTAAATTCAATATGTTCTCGTCGTGAGTAGGTCTCTCAACTACTTGAATTAAGGCACCATCCAGCAAATTTAAGTAGAGACCGCGCCCGGGGCTATTGGAATGGGATTCTCCCACTTAAATACATATATGTTAAGTCTCTCAATTTAATCGAATCTTGTCCATTCCAGATTTCTGCTGAGTGATCATATAGACGAATTCATTTTCGGTGGATGTTCAGGGAACCAAGAAACTAGTCCTACTTTTATTTTCTTACTACGCTCATTCTTAATTTTTATGTAAAGGAAGCTGACCTTATTAACAGCTACAGTGTTTTTCATCACAGGATTAAGGGAAGCTTTCACAAAGAGCAAGACTCCATCCTCGATTTTATTTCCCCTTCCGCTACTATCCATGTAGAGAAACACTGGTGTTGCGTAGTCGTTGAGGAAATCCATTTTTTTTTTTATATCTAACCAAGATTCAGAAATACCGAATATATCATAATCTCATGCTGCTAGTTTCCTCTGTGTCTTAGAACAATTTCATACGAGAAATTATTCGAAAAGTAATTACAGATATATTGATACGTGTCTACAACAAGTATGCAGAAGATAACGAGGTAGCATTAGCACATGCTGATGTAGCTGTTATGATTGAAAACAAGACACACAGAATGACATGTATTGGTGGTCAAATTGTTTGAAATTACTAGACACAGAGAAGAGTGTTATATATATCACACTTCAAATGTTTGGCAGAAAAAATCAGTAATGAAAATCCACTGCGTAATGAAAATCCACTGCAAATGGAAATAAACAATGGATTTATAATACACAAGCAAAATTCAGCACTAAATCATAAAAACGTACCACTGAAATACAAAACAGTAAATATATATCACTATTCCAATCCCCATTTTCACATATATCTCAGAAGCAAAGGCATACACAACAATAACCAAAATATTACAGAACTGCCGAAACAAGAGCCCTAAAGTTAATCAAACAAGTTAAAGAATGAAAGCCTTTCGAAGCAGACTTTTTTTCGTTTTTTTTTACAAACCTTTCGAAAGCGGGCAACATTTTTGTGCGACGTTTCATGCTAATGTGCCTTTTTTGAAACAATAAGAGAGTTTCTAAATATTTCATTTGTATTGGAAATAAAAGACCAGTGTCAGGGGTCACATGCAAAGAATGGAACATATGTCAAGAAGCACTTGAACTAGACCGTTGAAGAAAGACATCTCTCAGGAGTCTTAAGATGAGAGAGGTTGAAGGAATCATGAGCTTATAAGAAATAGGAAAACATTAGAAGTTCAAGTAAACAAAGAGCACGAAGGAAGGAGCGTGTGGAGCAGATCGACCGAGAGGCTGGCGACTGAGAGATTGTCTAATGGGCGTCTGGTGTGAAAGAAGAAATTAGCATGTGGTCACTACGTTACGGGGTGTTACGAGGAGAGAGAGTTAAACTGTCGTGTTGTCCCGTGAACGAGGGTTTGATTCGCGGGGTATAGTGGTGAATATTTCACATCAGATATAATGTGTTCATATATATATATATATATATATATATATATATATATATATATATAACATACAAAGCTCCATCAGCCAGGATCGAACCTGGGACCCCTTGTGCAAGAGGCAGGCATGCTAACCGCTAGCCTAGCCAAGCGGTTACCATGCCTGCCTCTTGCACAAGGGGTCCCAGGTTCGATCCTGGCTGATGGAGCTTTGTATGTTCTATGAAGGTGCGCGTTCATATACACTTTATTCGTATTCATATAACTCCGCGTTGTACAGTCAGGTTCGGTAAAACACTTTCAGCTGGCTATGTGTTCTGTTCGGAAACAACCGATAGACCCCGTTGCTCACCATAGTGAGACGAAGGGTATTCGAGTACTTAGTATTTCGAATAGTTGTTTCCTATTATACAGTCCCTTAGCCTAGCGGTTAGCATGCCTGCCTCTTGCACAAGGGGTCCCAGGTTCGATCCTGGCTGATGGAGCTTTGTATGTTCTATGAAGGTGCGCGTTCATATACACTTTATTCGTATATATATATATATATATATATATATATACATATAGGTTTGCGGCAGGGGTGTGTGATGTCTCCATGGTTGTTTAATTTGTTTATGGATGGGGTTCTTAGGGAGGTGAATGCAAGAGTTTTGGAAAGAGGGGCAAGTATGCAGTCTGTTTCGGATGAGAGAGAGCTTGGGAAGTGAGTCAGTTGTTGTTCGCTAATGATACAGCGCTGGTGGCTGATTCATGTGAGGAAACTGCAAAAGCTGGTGACTGAGTTTGGTAAAGTGTGTGAAAGAAGAAAGTTGAGAGTAAATGTGAATAAGAGCAAGGTTATTAGGTACAGTAGGGTTGAGGGTCAAGTCAACTGGGAGGTAAGTTTGAATGGAGAAAAATTGGAGGAAGTGAAGTGTTTTAGATATCTGGGAGTGAATCTGGCAGCGGATGGAACCATGGAAGCGGAAGTGAATCATAGGGTGGGGGACGGGGGCGAAAATTCTGGGAGCCTTGAAGAATGTGTGGAAGTCGAGAACTTTATCTCGGAAAGCAGAAATGGGTATGTTTGAAGGAATAGTGGTTCCAACAATGTTGTAGGGTTGCGACGCGTGGGTTATGGATAGAGTTTTGCGCAGAAGGGTGGATGTTCTGGAAATGAGATGTTTGAGGACAATATGTGGTGTGAGGTGGTTTGATCGAGTAAGTAATGATAGGGTAAGAGAGATGTGTGGTAATAAAAAGAGTGTGGTTGAGAGAGCAAAAGAAGGTGCTTTGAAATGGCTTGGTCACATGGAGAGAATGAATGAGGAAAGATTGACCAAGAGGACATATATGTGAGAGGTGGAGGGAACGAGGAGAAGTGGGAGACCAAATTGGAGGTGGAAAGATGGAGTGAAAAAGATTTTGAGTGATCGGGGCCTGAACATGCAGAAGGGTGAAAGGGGTGCAAGGAATAGAGTGAATTGGAACGATGTGGTATACCGGGGTCGACGTGCTGTCAATGGATTGAACCAGGGCATGTGAAGCGTCTGGGGTAAACCATGGAAAATTGTGTGGGGCCTGGATGTGGAAAGGGAGCTGTGGTTTCGGTGCATTATTACATGAAAGCTAGAGACTGAATGTGAACGAAAGTGGCCTTTGTTGTCTTTTCCTAGCGCTACCTTGCGCACATGAGGGGGGAGGGGGTGGCTATTTTCTTGTGTGGAGGGTGGCGATGGAAATGAATAAAGGCAGACATTATGAATTATGTGCATGTGTATATATGTATATGTCTGTGTGTGTATATATTTGTATACGTTGAGATGTATAGGTATGTATATTTGCGTGTGTGGATGTGTATGTATATACGTGTGTATGTGGGTTGTTGGGACATTCTTTCGACTGTTTCCTTGCGCTACCTCGCTAACGCGGGAGACAGCGACAAAGCAAAAAATATATAATGAATAAAATATATATATCTTTCTTTCTTTCATACAATTCGCCATTTCCCGCGATAGCGAGGCAGCGTTAAGAACAGAGGACTGGGCCTTTGAGGGAATATCCTCACCTGGCCCCCTTCTCTGTTCCTACTTTTGGAAAAAAAAGGAAAAATATATGAGAGGGAAGGATTTCCAGTCCCCCGCTCCCTTCCCTTTTAGTCGCCTTCTACGACATGCAGGGAATACGAGGGAAGTATTTTCTGTCCCCTATCCCCGGGGATATATATATATATATATATATATATATATATTAAACCGGTTATTTCCAATCACCAGTCTTTTTTTTTCTTAACACGCGACTCCACAAGCTCTACACCATTTCCATTTACAACTGGGAAAAACAAATGTATATATATCAGTGGTAGGATTCATCCCCCTGGATGGGACTCCGGCCACACGTAGATTAAGAAAAACAAACACCAGTTTCCCAGTGTTTTACTCGAACCCTGACCTGAGCTCTTTGGGTGACATGGACTTTAATATATCGCGTCCCTGTTGGTGTGACCAAAGGAAAAATTGAATTTTCATATATATATATATATATATATATATATATATATATATATATATATATATATATATATATATATATATATATATATATATATATATATATATATATATATATATATATATATATATTATCCCTGGGGATAGGGGAGAAAGAATACTTCCCACGTATTCCCTGCGTGTCGTAAAAGGCGACTAAAAAGGGAGGGAGTGGGGGACTGGAAATCCTCCTCTCTCATTATTTTTTTATAATTTTCCAAAAGAAGGAACAGAGAACGGGGCCAAGTGAGGATATTCCCTCAAAGGCCCAGTTCTCTGTTCTTAACGCTACCTCGCTAACGCGGGAAACGGCGAACAGTTTGAAAGAAAAGAAAGAATATATATATATATATATATATATATATATATATATATATATATATATATATATATATATATATATATATATATATATATATATATATATATACATATATATATTTTTATCATTATACTATTATTATACTTTGTCGCTGTCTCCCGCGTTTGCGAGGTAACGCAAGGAAACAGACGAAAGAAATGGCCCAACCCACCCCAATACACATGTATATACATACGTCCACACACGCAAATATACATACCTACACAGCTTTCCATGGTTTACCCCAGACGCTTCACATGCCTTGATTCAATCCACTGACAGCACGTCAACCCCGGTATACCACATCGCTCCAATTCACTCTATTCCTTGCCCTCCTTTCACCCTCCTGCATGTTCAGGCCCCGATCACACAAAATCTTTTTCACTCCATCTTTCCACCTCCAATTTGGTCTCCCTCTTCTCCTCGTTCCCTCCACCTCCGACACATATATCCTCTTGGTCAATCTTTCCTCACTCATTCTCTCCATGTGCCCAAACCACTTCAAAACACCCTCTTCTGCTCTCTCAACCACGCTCTTTTTATTTCCACACATCTCTCTTACCCTTACGTTACTTACTCGATCAAACCACCTCACACCACACATTGTCCTCAAACATCTCATTTCCAGCACATCCATCCTCCTGCACACAAGTCTATCCATAGTCCACGCATTTATGGATTTGGAGAAGGCATATGATAGAGTTGATAGAGATGCTCTGTGGAAGGTATTAAGAATATATGGTGTGGGAGGCAAGTTGTTAGAAGCAGTGAAAAGTTTTTATCGAGGATGTAAGGCATGTGTACGTGTAGGAAGAGAGGAAAGTGATTGGTTCTCAGTGAATGTAGGTTTGCGGCAGGGGTGTGTGATGTCTCCATGGTTGTTTAATTTGTTTATGGATGGAGTTGTTAGGGAGGTGAATGCAAGAGTTTTGGAAAGAGGGGCAAGTATGAAGTCTGTTGGGGATGAGAGAGCTTGGGAAGTGAGTCAGTCGTTGTTCGCTGATGATACAGCGCTGGTGGCTGATTCATGTGAGAAACTGCAGAAGCTGGTGACTGAGTTTGGTAAAGTGTGTGAAAGAAGAAAGTTAAGAGTAAATGTGAATAAGAGCAAGGTTATTAGGTACAGTAGGGTTGAGGGTCAAGTCAATTGGGAGGTGAGTTTGAATGGAGAAAAACCGAGGAAGTGAAGTGTTTTAGATATCTGGGAGTGGATCTGGCAGCGGATGGAACCATGGAAGCGGAAGTGGATCATAGGGTGGGGGAGGGGGCGAAAATTCTGGGAACCTTGAAGAATGTGTGGAAGTCGAGAACATTATCTCGGAAAGCAAAAATGGGTATGTTTGAAGGAATAGTGGTTCCAACAATATATATATATATATATATATATATATATATATATATATATATATATATATATATATATATATATATATATATATATATATATATATATATATATATATATATATATATATATATATATATATATATATATATATATATATATATATATATATATATATATATACATATATATATATATATATATATATATATATATATATATATATATATATATATATATATATATATACATATATACGTATGTGAGAAATACTTAGAAAAGCAAATGGATTTGTATGTAGCATTTATGGATCTGGAGAATATGATAGAGTTGATAGAGATGCTCTGTGGAAGGTATTAAGAATATATGGTGTGGGAGGCAAGTTGTTAGAAGCAGTGAAAAGTTTTTATCGAGAATGTAAGGCATGTGTACGTGTAGGAAGAGAGGAAAGTGATTGGTTCTCAGTGAATGTAGGTTTTCGGCAGGGGTGTGTGATGTCTCAATGGTTGTTTAATTTGTTTATGGATGGGGGTGTTAGGGAGGTAAATGCAAGAGTTTTGGAAAGAGGGGCAAGTTTGAAGTCTGTTGGGGATGAGAGAGCTTGGGAAGTGAGTCAGTTGTTGTTCGCTGATGATACAGGGCTGGTGGCTGATTCATGTGAGAAACTGCAGAAGCTGGTGACTGAGTTTGGTAAAGTGTGTGAAAGAAGAAAGTTAAGAGTAAATGTGAATAAGAGCAAGGTAATTAGGTACAGTAGGGTTGAGGGTCAAGTCAATTGGGAGGTAAGTTTGAATGGAGAAAAACTGGAGGAAGTAAAGTGTTTTAGATATCTGGGAGTGGATCTGGCATCGGATGGAACCATGGAAGCGGAAGTAGATCATAGGGTGGGGGAGGGGGCGAAAATCCTGGGAGCCTTGAAGAATGTGTGGAAGTCGAGAACATTATCTCGGAAAGCAAAAATGGGTATGTTTGAAGGAATAGTGGTTCCAACAATGTTGTATGGTTGCGAGGCGTGGGCTATGGATAGAGTTGTGCGCAGGAGGATGGATGTGCTGGAAATGAGATGCTTGAGGACAATGTGTGGTGTGAGGTGGTTTGATCGAGTACGTAACGTAAGGGTAAGAGAGATGTGTGGAAATAGAAAGCAGAAGAGGGTGTTTTGAAATGGTTTGGTCACATGGAGAGAATGAGTGAGGAAAGATTGACCAAGAGGATATATGTGTCGGAGGTGGAGGGAACGAGGAGAAGAGGGAGACCAAATTGGAGGTGGAAAGATGGAGTGAAAAAGATTTTGTGTGATCGGGGCCTGAACATGCAGGAGGGTGAAAGGAGGGCAAGGAATAGAGTGAATTGGAGCGATGTGGTATACCGGGGTTGACGTGCTGTCAGTGGATTGAATCAAGGCATGTGAAGCGTCTGGGGTAAACCATGGAAAGCTGTGTAGGTATGTATATTTGCGTGTGTGGACGTATGTATATACGTGTGTATGGGGGTGGGTTGGGCCATTTCTTTCGTCTGTTTCCTTGCGCTACCTCGCAAACGCGGGAGACAGCGACAAAAAAAAAAAAAAAAAAATATATATATATATATATATATATATATATATATATATATATATATATATATATATATATATATATATATATATATGTGGAGGCTAAGGTGAAGATTTGAATGGGTTTTCAGAAAAGAAGAGTGAATGTTGGGCTGAAGAGGGTCGTGAGAGTAAGTGAGCTTGGGAAGGAGACTTGTGTGAGGAAGTACCAGGAGAGACTGAGTACAGAATGGAAAAAGGTGAGAACAATGGAAGTAAGGGGAGTCGGGGAGGAATGGAATGTATTTAGGGAATCAGTGAAGGATTGCGCAAAAGATGCTTGTGGCATGAGAAGCGTAGGAGGTGGGTTGATTAGAAAGGGTAGTGAGTGGTGGGATGAAGAAGTAAGATTATTAGTGAAAGAGAAGAGAGAGGCATTTGGACGATTTTTGCAGTGAAAAAATGCAATTGAGTGGGAGATGTATAAAAGAGACAGGAGGTCAAGAGAAAGGTGCAAGAGGTGAAAAAGAGGGCTAATGAGAGTTGGGGTGAGAGAGTATCATTAAATTTTAGGGAGAATAGAAAGATGTTCTGGAAGGAGGTAAATAAAGTGTGTAAGACAAGGGAGCAAATGGGAACTTCAGTGAAGGGCGCGAATGGGGAGGTGATAACAAGTAGTGTTGATGTGAGAAGGAGATGGAGTGAGTATTTTGAAGGTTTGTTGAATGTGTTTGATGATAGAGTGGCAGATATAGGGTGTTTTGGTCGAGATTGTGTGCAAAGTGAGAGGGTTTGGGAAAATGATTTGGTAAACAGAGAAGGGGTTAAGTGGTTATATGGTTAAGAGAGCAGAAGAGGGTATTTTGAAATGGTTTGGGCACATGAAGAGAATGAGTGAGGAAAGATTAACCAAGAGGATATGTGTCGGAGGTGGAGGGAACGAGGAGAAGTGGGAGACCAAATTGGAGGTGGAAAGATGGAGTGAAAAAGATTTTGTGTGATCGGGGCCTGAACATGCAGGAGGGTGAAAGGAGGGCAAGGAATAGAGTGAATTGGATCGATGTGGTATACCGGGGTTGACGTGCTGTCAGTTGATTGAATCAGGGCATGTGAAGCGTCTGGGGTGAAACATGGAAAGCTGTGTAGGTATGTATATTTGCGTGTGTGGACGTATGTATATACATGTGTATGGGGGTGGGTTGGGCCATTTCTTTCGTCTGTTTCCTTGCGCTACCTCGCAAACGCGGGAGACAGCGACAAAGAAAAAAAAAAGAAAAATATATATATATATATATATATATATATATATATATATATATATATATATATATATATATATATATATATATATATATATATATATATATATATATATATATATATATATATATAAAGTTAAGAGTAAATGTGAATAAGAGCAAGGTTATTAGGTACAGTAGGGGTGAGGGTCAAGTCAATTGGGAGGTGAGTTTGAATGGAGAAAAACTGGAGGAAGTGAAGTGTTTTAGATATCTGGGAGTGGATCTGTCAGCGGATGGAACCATGGAAGCGGAAGTGGATCATAGGGTGGGGGAGGGGGCGAAAATTTTGGGAGCCTTGAAAAATGTGTGGAAGTCGAGAACATTATCTCAGAAAGCAAAAATGGGTATGTTTGAAGGAATAGTGGTTCCAACAATGTTGTATGGTTGCGAGGCGTGGGCTATGGATAGAGATGTGCGCAGGAGGATGGATGTGCTGGAAATGAGATGTTTGAGGACAATGTGTGGTGTGAGGTGGTTTGATCGAGTAAGTAACGTAAGGGTAAGAGAGATGTGTGGAAATAAAAAGAGCGTGGTTGAGAGAGCAGAAGAGGGTGTTTTGAAATGGTTTGGGCACATGGAGAGAATGAGTGAGGAAAGATTGACCAAGAGGATATATGTGTCGGAGGTGGAGGGAACGAGGAGAAGAGGGAGACCAAATTGGAGGTGGAAAGATGGAGTGAAAAAGATTTTGTGTGATCGGGGCCTGAACATGCAGGAGGGTGAAAGGAGGGCAAGGAATAGAGTGAATTGGAGCGATGTGGTATACAGGGGTTGACGTGCTGTCAGTGGATTGAATCAAGGCATGTGAAGCGTCTGGGGTAAACCATGGAAGGCTGTGTAGGTATGTATATTTGCGTGTGTGGACGTATGTACATGTGTATGGGGGGGGGGGTTGGGCCATTTCTTTCGTCTGTTTCCTTGCGCTACCTCGCAAACGCGGGAGACAGCGACAAAGTATGAAAAAAAAAAAAAAAATATATATATATATATATATAAGGAATCTCACTGATACTATATATATCTGAATAAAGAGTTCCTTACCAACGTATTACTTATGTTGTATATCTAGTCCTACTCCGTTTGAGAACTGCTGCTAACAATGCCCTACCTGAAGAAGGGACTTTTCTTTCCAGCCATCGAGTCGTGCCTGCCGCCGCTGCTGGCTTCCTCTCCCATGAGATCGCATCTGTGCGGCTTCGGCGTTGGTCTGGGCGCCAGAACACGCTTGGCCAACTTTGGGTACTTCTGGAACTAAGGTAGAAACAGGGGGATTACAGCTCTGTAGCGGCAACAGCGCCACCTTGCTGTGATGGTAATGTTCATCTCTGTAGCAATAATGTAGGAAGTATTGATAATGGTATCATTATGTAATATATTGCAGGCTGGGGGTTTCCTTGCGTATCATACTGTATCATAGAATTAAGTTTGCTATATAACAGACAAAAATTGTAACAGTTTAATGAACTCTGACTAAATTCTCTGTTACTGCCACACACTCATATGAGTCATATATATTTTGGAGGGCTGCTGGGAAGTTCTACTTTCACTCTACACGATAATCTTGAAGTTCGTATTAATCCAAGATGACCTACCATCATCACACCTTATCTAACACCAACCTGTACTTTGGTAGGCTCACGGGAAACCTCAGGATGACCTACCTTTACTGTTTTCTTCGGGCGCTCACACAAATAGGAAATTTTTACTCCTGGTGTACAAAGCAATGACAGGGAAAACAACTTTTGCCTAGCTTTCGTACAAATCATGGGGGTATGCCAGGAAAGCCTACCAAAACAACAGTCTAAGGCAACTACAAGTTTCTGGGTAGACCAACAAAACCAAATTTCTCATCCTTACGGCTCCCACATAGGCCAGAGAGATCTACTTATATATCGTGCCAGTTCTAGATTCCCTGCAAGTTCTGTGCCCGACAAGAAAGCTCCACCTCCGTTACATATCAGACCTGAAGCAGACTGGATCTTCTGGCAGGCTAGTAAGACCTACCTTCACCATATACCATGTCTCGTACTGATGTAGGATGTTGTTCAGGTCCACGTTATCGCAGACAATGAACTGGTCAGTGTTGAGTCGCGTTTCACTCGCCAGTGCCTTAGCAGCCTCACAGTACCTGCCGGAGAAACAGCCTCTCTCAGCGACAGTGGCGACACCAGCAGGATATTGCGGCCCTTGAGGTTACTGGCAGTAAATAATCTAAAACAAATCTCCTGAATATTAACTAATTATCTATCATTATCCAGGTTCATCAAAAGATGTGTCTTACCGGAGTAGATTAACCAGGAAATCCAAAAACTAAGAGGTAAATATATATTGCCTGAAATTAACGTTCAAGTTTTAAAAAGACACAAACTTTATATATTGTATACACTAAATGGAAAGTAAATAACCTGTGATGTTTGGAAGCATTGGAGTCAAATATCGAACGCTCTCTCTACCTCTATAAACACACACACACACACACACACATACACACACACACACACACACACACTCACACACACCAAATTGGAGGTGGAAGGATGAAGTGAAAAAGATTTTGAGTGATCTGGGCCTGAACATGCAGGAGGGAGAAAGTCGTGCAAGGAATAGAGTGAATTGGAATGATGTGGTATACCGGGGTCGACATGCTGTCAATGGATTGAACCAGGGACATGTGAAGCGTCTGGGGTAAACCATGGGCTGTGGTTTCGGTGCATTATACATGGCAGCTAGAGAGTGAGTGTGAACGAATGTGGCCTTTGTTGTCTTTTCCTAGCGCTACCTCGCGCGCGTGCGGGGGGAGGGGGGTGTCATTTCATGTGTGGCGGAGTGGCGACGAGAATGAATAAAAGCAGAAAATATGAATTATGTACATGTGTATATATGTATATATCTGTGTATATAGATATGTATGTGTTGAAATGTATAGGTATGTATATGTGCGTGTGTGGACGTGTATGTATATGCATGTGTATGTGGGTGGGTTGGACCACTTTCGTCTGTTTCCTTGCGCTACCTCGCTGACGCGGGAGACAGCGACAAAACAGGGGCAAGTATGAAGTCTGTTGGGGATGAGAGAGCTTGGGAAGTGAGTCAGTTGTTGTTCGCTGATGATACAGCGCTGGTGGCTGATTCATGTGAGAAACTGCAGAAGCTGGTGACTGAGTTTGGTAAAGTGTGTGAAAGAAGAAAGTTAAGAGTAAATGTGAATAAGAGCAAGGTAATTAGGTACAGTAGGGTTGAGGGTCAAGTCAATTGGGAGGTAAGTTTGAATGGAGAAAAACTGGAGGAAGTAAAGTGTTTTAGATATCTGGGAGTGGATCTGGCAGCGGATGGAACCATGGAAGCGGAAGTAGATCATAGGGTGTGGGAGGGGGCGAAAATCCTGGGAGCCTTGAAGAATGTGTGGAAGTCGAGAACATTATCTCGGAAAGCAAAAATGGGTATGTTTGAAGGAAAAGTGGTTCCAACAATGTTGTATGGTTGCGAGGCGTGGGCTATGGATAGAGTTGTGCGCAGGAGGATGGATGTGCTGGAAATGAGATGTTTGAGGACAATGTGTGGTGTGAGGTGGTTTGATCGAGCAAGTAACGTAAGGGTAGTCCACCCTAGTGTTGACCACCGCCACCGTCCCCCTAGTGTTGACCACCGCCACCGTCCCCCTAGTGTTGACCACCACCACCGTCCCCCTAGTGTTGACCACCACCACCGTCCCCCTAGTGTTGACCACCACCACCGTCCCCCTAGTGTTGACCACCGCCACCGTCCCCCTAGTGTTGACCACCACCACCGTCCCCCTAGTGTTGACCACCACCACCGTCCCCCTAGTGTTGACCACCGCCACCGTCCCCCTAGTGTTGACCACCACCACCGTCCCCCTAGTGTTGACCACCGCCACCGTCCCCCTAGTGTTGACCACCGCCACCGTCCCCCTAGTGTTGACCACCGCCACCGTCCCCCTAGTGTTGACCACCACCACCGTCCCCCTAGTGTTGACCACCGCCACCGTCCCCCTAGTGTTGACCACCGCCACCGTCCCCCTAGTGTTGACCACCGCCACCGTCCCCCTAGTGTTGACCACCGCCACCGTCCCCCTAGTGTTGACCACCACCACCGTCCCCCTAGTGTTGACCACCACCACCGTCCCCCTAGTGTTGACCGCCACCTTCCCCTCGATTTCGAAAACGCCCACTAGGAGTGCGGTACCACCCAGACTGGGAACCAGTCTTAAACCAAATAATTTCTCGAATTCACTTAACTTTCATACATTAGAAAGTATTACCATTCCTACATGTATACTACATATAGTCAGAAGGTAATAAAGCAACCAGCAGGCGCAATTGTCTGCTCCTAGAGACAGCCTTTACCAGTATAACAGTCGTTCCGTTGCACGAGCTGAAAAAAATGGGTCAGTAATTGGTTCGATTTCAGTGATATTGTGGTTGTGGTGGCCAACCAAACTACACAATCTCTGCGGGTAATCTAATCAAGTTCAATCAAGAGAAATTAATCTATTCTCCTTCAGTGTTAATCTCGTTTCCTTTATTTTGTTCTATTCTCTCATTTTCTTTACTTTGTATTCAACCGACCTACACCCATCTATATTCTGAACTTCATCTACGTATATTACGACCTTCCTCCACACATATTTTGATCTTCTTCCACACATATTTTGACCTTCCTCCACACATATTTTTACTTTCATCCACGTGTATTCTGACCCTCATCCACACATATTTTGATCTTCATCCAGGTATATTATGACCTCCATCCACACATATGATGTCCTTCATCCACACATATTATGTCCTTCATTCACACATATTATGACCATCCACACATGTCATGACCTTCATCCACATATATCCTCACCTTCATCTCTGGATAACTATTCTGTTCTTTATTATTTCCTTCAACTGCCAACATTCCTTGTATCGTCAAATGTCACATCGCAAGCCATGGTCCAGGAGGAGGCTCGAAGGTTCAATATACTGCATCAGCTTGGGATCCAAAGGTCACCTGTGCTCATAAAAGCTGGCGATCAATGACGGAAGCTTTACGTTCCTGTGTCCCACATTTGTACTTTGCCACTTTCACGAGGTAGTTAAGTACCCAGAGCCTTCATGGCTAAAGTGACGTAGTCAGCAGAAGGGCTGCTTTCATGTCCATTGTTAAGTGTAGTTAGAGAGATGAGAAACAACTTGCTCTTATCAAGACTTGGGCAGGCTTTACTCTATCACGATCTCTTCTCATTCATCTCATGTTTTCTATACGTTTGTGTCTCGAACCTGACTTTTATGAATATCCTGAGTGGCGCATCATCTAGCTTCTTTGTTTTTGATGTTACGTAGTCGACATGACACGGGAAAAGCAGGTTCCAGACAAGACTATCTCGGATTAAAGGTAAGATGATAAATATATAAAGGTTGAATGAGGGAACTGTATAATTGGAGCTCCACGGATTATCGCTGATGAGGAAAGGAGTTGTATCAACGTTTTTAATAACCACAAATTATGATTACCGAAATACCCACTGTGTATAGTTGTATATGTAATGCAAAGGAATTCACAAAAAGCAACAGACTATTTGGATCATTTCGAGTCTGTTTGTGATCGAGGAAGAGATCTGAAAACTCACAGATCAGTGTGGTAAGAGTAGAAAGACATAGGGATATCACAGACAAAATTTCTGGGAACTTTTCAAAAACCCTGTCTCCAGAGATGGGCGTAACGGGATATTAAGTTACACTAAACAGAATTATTTGTGTTAAAAGCTGCCTAAACTTCACTTAAGAACGACTCAAAGGACAATGCAGGGTCGATGGAAACATTCAACACTTAAAATCCGTTTACAAGAATAAGACACATGTGGCAGAGCATAACATATTATTAAGAATAAACTTACATTGATCCTTAAAGTCTTCGGCCTACCCAGTAATACTTTGCAAGAACTCTGAGAACCTCATAGGCGGGACATTTATTGAGATAAGGAGGATAAGTGAAAGTACACAGCAACGGAGGCTAAAGCTAGAGAGAAGAGGATGGAAGGCTCCAACTTATTGTTATGTACAAACACAAAATAAAATACTACCCTTTCTAGAACTTTTGGCTGAACAATTATTTCTTAAGTATATAACAAAAAAACTGTGACACATAATGGGATTATTAATGAATCATTTCTAATGTTTATTTAGACTGTAAAAGAAATTGACATTAATTCATATAAGAAAACGCTTGTGATACATAGGAGACGAAACTAAACTATGCACAGAGATAGAGGAATGTTACAATTAATCCTCCTTGGGCTCACCTCCACACAAAAGATATAGGAAGCAGCAACTAAATACATGCCAGAGGTCCAGGCTGTAGGAGCTGGGACCCACGCAGACAGCTCATAAGAACAAGAACCGAAATATTGTAATACCCATGGACGAAAAAGAGACACAGAGGGTTGGTTAAAGAGAGGTGATGGCAGGAAAACCAGTGAGGTGGAAGGCTTTTGCAAGAGCCACGCCAGAAATGCAAGCGGTACTGGGGTGAATGAGGCCCTTGTGAATATGCAGTAGATGTTCTCAATAAAAATATCTGATGCACCAGCACAGCACTCCCAGCCTTTGGGAATCAGGTTGCGCACTGTTCATTTTCGAGATGGAGTGGAAGGTGCGGTTATGACCAAAATACTGATTTAATTGCATGTTTTAAATGAGATGTTTTTGACTCAAATAACAGAAATAACAGAGATAGATAAAAGTAGAAACTGTATTTTGACTTCGTTTAATCTAACCAGGTTACTACTGCCTCATTCTGTGAAGTTCCATACGTTTGAACTAGAATAGGAAATACTGTGTGTTCAATGCGAAGACGGAGGGGAAGAGAAAGTGAGCTGGAATAGAAAATTGGACCGATGTGGTATACCGGGGTCGACGTGCTGTCAACGAACTGAACCAGGATATATGAGACGACTGGGTTAAACCAGGGAAAGGTCTGTGGGGCCTGTATATAGATAGGGACTGTGGTTTCAGTACATCATACATGACAGCTAGAGACTAAGTGTGAACGAATGTGGCCTTTTTTTGTCTGTTTTCCTGGCGCTACCTCGCTGAAACAGGGGAAGGCCCTGCTGTTCCCTGTGTGGCGGGTGGCGCCAAAAGCGGATAAAGGCAAGCAAGTGTGAATATGTACTTGTGTATATATGTATATGTATGTATATCTGTGCGTAGGGACGGGGACTGGAGCGGGGGCCCAGAAATCCTCCCCTCCTTGTATTTTAACTTTATAAAATGGGAAACAGAAGAAGGAGTCACGCGGGGAGTGCACATCCTCTTCGTAGGCTCAGATTGGGGTGTCTAAATGTGTGTGGATGTAACCAAGATGTGAAAAAAGGAGAGATAGGTACAATGTTTGAGGAAAGGAACCTGGATGTTTTGGCGCTGAGTGAAAAGAAGCTCAAGGGTAAAGGGGAAGAGTGGTTTGGGAATGTCTTGGGAGTAAAGTCAGGGGTTAGTGAGAGGACAAAGCAAGGGAAGGAGTAGCACTACTCCTGAAACAGGAGTTGTGGGAGTATGTGATAGAATGTAAGAAAGTAAATTCTCGATTAATATGGGTAAAACTGAAAGTTGATGGAGAGAGATGGGTGATTATTGGTGCATACGCACCTGGGCATGAGAAGAAAGATCATGAGAGGCAAGTGTTTTGGGAGCAGCTGAATGAGTGTGTTAGTGGTTTTGATGCACAAGACGGGGTTATAGTGATGGGTGATTTGAATGCAAAGGTGAGTAATGTGGCAGTTGAGGAAATAACTGGTATACATGGGGTGTTCAGTGTTGTAAATGGAAATGGTGAAGAGCTTATAGATTTATGTGCTGAAAAAGGACTGGTGATTGGGAATACCTGGTTTAAAAAGCGAGATATACATAAGTATACGTATGTAAGTAGGAGAGATGGCCAGAGAGCGTTATTGGATTACGTGTTAATTGACAGGCGCCCGAAAGAGAGACTTTTGGATGTTAATGTGCTGAGAGGTGCAACTGGAGGGATGTCTGATCATTATCTTGTGGAGGCGAAGGTAAAGATTTGTGGGGGTTTACAGAAAAGAAGAGAGAATGTTGGGGTGAAGGGAGTGGTGAGAGTAAATGAGTTTGGGAAGGAGACTTGTGTGAGGAAGTACCAGGAGAGACTGAGTACAGAATGAAAAAAGGTGAGAACAAAGGAGGTAAGGGGAGTGTTGGAGGAATGGGATGTATTTAGGGAAGCAGTGATGGCTTGTGCAAAAGATGCTTGTGGCATGAGAAGCGTGGGAGGTGAGTTGATTAGAAAGGGTAGTGAGTGGTGGGATGAAGAAGTAAGATTATTAGTGAAAGAGAAGAGAGAAGCATTTGGACGATTTTTGCTGGGAAAAAATGCAAATGAGTGGGAGAAGTATAAAAGAAAGAGACAGGAGGTCAAGAGAAAGGTGCAAGAGGTGAAAAAGAGGGCAAATGAGAGTTGAGGTGAGAGAGTATCATTAAATTTTAGGGAGAATAAAAAGATGTTCTGGAAGGAGGTAAATAAGGTGCGGAAGACAAGGGAGCAAATAGGAACTTCAGTGAAGGGGGCAAATGGGGAGGTGATAACAAGTAGTGGTGATGTGAGAAGGAGATGGAGTGAGTATTTTGAAGGTTTGTTGAATGTGTTTGATGATAGAGTGGCAGATATAGGGTGGTTTGGTCGAGGTGGTGTGCAAAGTGAGAGGGTTAGGGAAAATGATTTGGTAAGCAGAGAAGAGGTAGTAAAAGCTTTGCGGAAGATGAAAGCCGGCAAGGCAGCAGGTTTGGATGGTATTGCAGTGGAATTTATTAAAATAGGGGGTGACTGTATTACTGACTGGTTGGTGAGGTTATTTAATGTATGTACAACTCATAGTGAGGTGCCTGAGGATTGGCGGAATGCGTGCATAGTGCCATTGTACAAAGGCAAAGGGGATAAGAGTGAGTGCTCAAATTACAGAGGTATAAGTTTGTTGAGTATTCCAGGTAAATTATATGGGAGGGTATTGATTGAGAGGGTGAAGGCATATACAGAGCATCAGATTGGGGAAGAGCAGTGTGGTTTCAGAAGTGGTAGAGGATGTGTGGATCAGGTGTTTGCTTTGAAGAATGTATGTGAGAAATACTTATAAAAGCAAATGGATTTGTATGTAGCATTTATGGATCTGGAGAAGGCATATGATAGAGTTGATAGAGATGCTTTGTGGAAGGTACTAAGAATATATGGTGCGGGAGGCAAGTTGTTAGAAGCAGTGAAAAGGTTTAATCGAGGATATAAAGCATGTATACGTGTAGGAAGAGAGGAAAGTGATTGGTTCTCAGTGAATGTAGGTTTGCGGCAGGGGTGTGTGATGTCTCCATGGTTGTTTAATTTGTTTATGGATGGGGTTGTTAGGGAGGTGAATGCAAGAGTTTCGGAAAGAGGGGCAAGTATGCAGTCTGTTGGGGATGCGAGAGCTTGGGAAGTGAGTCAGCTGCTGTTAGATATCTGGGAGTTATTCTGGCAGCGGATGGAACCATGGAAGCGGAAGTGAATCATAGGGTGGGGAAGAAGGGGGGAGGGGGGGAAGTTCTGGCAGCGTTGAATAACTTGTGGGAGGCGAGAACATTATCTCGGAAAGCAAAAATGGGTATGTTTGAAGGAATAGTGGTTCCTACAATGTTATATGGTTGATTGGTTCTCATGGGCTATAGATAGAGTTGTGCGGAAGAGGGTGGATGTGCTGGAAATGAGATGTTTGAGGACAATATGTGGTTGTGAGGTGGTTTGATCGAGTGAGAAATGAAAGGATAGAAGAGATGTGTGGTAATAAAAAGAGTGTGGTTGAAAGAGCAGAAGAGGGTGCTTTGAAATGGTTTGGTCACATAGAGAGAATGAGTGAGGTAATATTGACAAAGATGATACATGTGTCAGAGGTGGAGGAACGAGGAGAAGTGGGAGACCAAATTGGAAGTGGAAAGATGGAGTGAAAAAGATTTTGAGTGATCGGGGCCCAAACATGCAGGAGGGTGAAAGGCGTGCAATGAATAGAGTGAACTGGAACGATGTGGTATACCGGGATCGACGTGCTGTCAGTGGATTGAAGCAGGGAATGTGAAACGTCTGGGGTAAACCATGGAAAGTTGTGTGGGGCCTGGATGTGGAAAGGGAGCTGTGGTTTCTGTGCATTATACATGACAGCTAGAGACTGAGTGTGAACGAATGTGGCCTTTGTTGTCTTTTCCTAGCGCTACCTTGCGCATATGCGGGGGATAGGGGGTTGTCATTTCATATGTGGCGGGGTGGCGACGGGAATGAATATGGGCAGACAGTATGAATTATGTATATGTGTATATATGTATATGTCTGTGTGTATATATATATATATGTATACGTTGAGATGTATAGGTATGTATATGTGCGTGTGTAGACTTGTATGTATATGCACGTGTATGTGGGTGCGCTGGGACATTCTTTTGTACGTTTCCTTGCGCTACCTCGCTAACGCTGGAGACAGCGGCAAAGTATGATATAAATGTGATATATATATATATATATATATATATATATATATATATATATATATATATATATATATATATATATATATATATATATATATATATATATATATATATATATTTATATATATATATATATATATATATATATATATATATATATATATATATATATATATATATATATATATATATATTTTTTTTTTTTTTTTTTTTTTTTTTATACTTTGTCGCTGTCTCCCGCGTTTGCGAGGTAGCGCAAGGAAACAGACGAAAGAAATGGCCCCCCCCCCCATACACATGTACATACACACGTCCACACACGCAAACATACATACCTACACAGCTTTCCATGGTTTACCCCAGACGCTTCACATGCCTTGATTCAATCCATTGACAGCACGTCAACCCCTGTATACCACATCGCTCCAATTCACTCTATTCCTTGCCCTCCTTTCACCCTCCTGCATGTTCAGGCCCCGATCACACAAAATCTTTTTCACTCCATCTTTCCACCTCCAATTTGGTCTCCCTCTTCTCCTCGTTCCCTCCACCTCCGACACATATATCCTCTTGGTCAATCTTTCCTCACTCATTCTCTCCATGTGCCCAAACCATTTCAAAACACCCTCTTCTGCTCTCTCAACCACGCTCTTTTTATTTCCACACATCTCTCTTACCCTTACGTTACTTACTCGATCAAACCACCTCACACCACACATTTTCCTCAAACATCTCATTTCCAGCACGTCCATCCTCCTGCGCACAACTCTATCCATAGCCCACGCCTCGCAACCATACAACATTGTTGGAACCACTATTCCTTCAAACATACCCATTTTTGCTTTCCGAGATAATGTTCTCGACTTCCACACATTTTTCAAGGCTCCCAAAATTTTCGCCCCCTCCCCCACCCTATGATCCACTTCCGCTTCCATGGTTCCATCCGCTGACAGATCCACTCCCAGATATCTAAAACACTTCACTTCCTCCAGTTTTTCTCCATTCAAACTCACCTCCCAATTGACTTGACCCTCAACCCTACTGTACCTAATAACCTTGCTCTTATTCACATTTACTCTTAACCTTCTTCTTCCACACACTTTACCAAACTCAGTCACCAGCTTCTGCAGTTTCTCACATGAATCAGCCACCAGCGCTGTATCATCAGCGAACAACAACTGACTCACTTCCCAAGCTCTCTCATCCCCAACAGACTTCATACTTGCCCCTCTTTCCAGGACTCTTGCATTTACCTCCCTAACAAAACCATCCATAAACAAATTAAACAACCATGGATCAGGTGTTTGCTTTGAAGAATGTATGTGAGAAATACTTAGAAAAGCAAATGGATTTGTATGTAGCATTTATGGATCTGGAGAAGGCATATGATAGAGTTGATAGAGATGCTCTGTGGAAGGTATTAAGAATATATGGTGTGGGAGGCAAGTTGTTAGAAGCAGTGAAAAGTTTTTATCGAGGATGTAAGGCATGTGTACGTGTAGGAAGAGAGGAAAGTACCTAATAACCTTGCTCTTATTCACATTTACTCTTAACTTTCTTCTTCCACACACTTTACCAAACTCAGTCACCAGCTTCTGCAGTTTCTCACATGAATCAGCCACCAGCGCTGTATCATCAGCGAACAACAACTGACTCACTTCCCAAGCTCTCTCATCCCCAACAGACTTCATACTTGCCCCTCTTTCCAGGACTCTTGCATTTACCTCCCTAACAACCCCATCCATAAACAAATTAAACAACCATGGATCAGGTGTTTGCTTTGAAGAATGTATGTGAGAAATACTTAGAAAAGCAAATGGATTTGTATGTAGCATTTATGGATCTGGAGAAGGCATATGATAGAGTTGATAGAGATGCTCTGTGGAAGGTATTAAGAATATATGGTGTGGGAGGCAAGTTGTTAGAAGCAGTGAAAAGTTTTTATCGAGGATGTAAGGCATGTGTACGTGTAGGAAGAGAGGAAAGTGATTGGTTCTCAGTGAATATATATATATATATATATATATATATATATATATATATATATATATATATATATATATATATATATATATTTCTTCTTTCTTTCAAACTATTCGCCATTTCCCGCATTAGCGAGGTAGCGTTAAGAACAGAGGACTGGGCCTTGAGGGAATACCCTCACCTGGCCCAATTCTCTGTTCCTTCTTTTTGAAAAAAAAAAAAAAAAAAAAAAAAGTATGATAGTATGATAGTATGATAGTATGAAGGGGAAATCGCACCTTCAGCAGGAATTCATGCAAATTCATCTAACATGTAAATTTTCTATACATGTGGCAAGACATGTTTCATGGAGATAAGCCATCATGACAAATGTGGAAAACAGGATGGTATGGAAGCAAACGAGTTAGAGCCGAGACATACCTCAACGTTTCGACCGTTCAGTGGTCTGCCTCAGGAGATACTAATTCAAGCATTCGGCGGGGCCATATTCACCAGCAAGATGATTGTCATCCGGTCGGACCCCTTGGCGTGTCGCTGTCTGATTGGATCGCTTGTCCTCCACTCGTTCACATTGATATCCGCTTCCTAATGCCTGATGTTACCAGCAGGTCATCCGAATCCTTGTGTTACAGTTGTCGTTGGCAAGGATATAAGCCGCTTCTAATTTCTCTCATTTGTTTGCTTAGGCCCATAGCCTAGCTGTAGCCTTCCCGCCTGTGGTACAAGGGGTCCCGGGTTCGATCCTGGCTGTTGGAGGTTTGTATGTTCTATGAAGGTGTGGGTTCCTATGCACTTCGTTCGTATATATATATATATATATATATATATATATATATATATTCCGTATCATGATTTTGTGTTATTGCTTTGTTTGAAGATGTGATATACGAAAGATCTCGCACACCACCTTTCATTGCTCTTCTGGTTTTTGGTGTACATGTTATACACAGATATGGGTACCACGTACGACTTCACTACTTATCAAGAGGGTAAGCTTGCACTTCAATAATATGCTACAGTTTCTCTTCTCCATTAAGTGGCCCACAAGGCAAAGGGACATATAAAGTTTCTGAAGAGATCGTTAAGTGGACAAGTGATTCCGATAGCCCTGCTACCAGAGATAGATAAGTTGCTTTAGAGACAGCAGTTGTGAGAGCAATAGGGCAATAGAGTGATAATACCGGTCTTATTTCTTCTGGATGGACTGCACCAAGGCAGGCTTCTATGAGAAAGGAAAAATCTGGGTTTTCGACACAAATGAAGGCGAACGAAATTCTGAGCTAGCTCAAAACCACACTCCCTCAGAACACCAGGAGGTATGCCACCTGGGTCATACACCTTGTCCTCCTGGAGATGGGAGGGTACCTGGACGAACCTACGTGAGGAGTAAATAAGAGATGGCATAGGTTCAGGGTGATGAGGCAGTGGCAGAAGATTAGAAACAAAATCATGGAAAGTTGAACTTGAAGGAAATGTGGTTCCAAAAGTTGGCGACTTAGCCTAAAATTGATGAGGTTAGAAGAGAGAAGAGTTATATTTACCGAATTTACTGATCTTTTTCCTTACCAAAAAGATCTGTTTGTCGAAAAAGTCAAACAAGGACTATTTTTTTATATGAAGATGTACTTGACTTTACGACCCCAGGACTCCTTTTGCTTAGCTCCTGCAGCTGCAGGACTTCGCTACAATTAGCAGCAGGGAAATGATATTCCTTTGGACAGAGAATTTCCGTGATGATATTGTACATTTTTTCATTTACTAACGATCATATAACCTCGCCGAAGGCGTCTTTTCATTGGCGGAGTAAACCCTTGGTAAGAATCGTTAGATTATCCTCAGATAAATAAAACTTGTCTTGTGGAAATTAAGACTCATTCTTTTGATCGAATCTCAGAATACGTTTGTATAAGAATCTGAGTGAAAGTAAGAACTCTTCTTTCCTGTAGGATAAGGCAACTGATCTGCAGATAAATGATGCAAAAATGTAAGAATTGCCTAATAGGTACCTAAGTACCTATTCAGTTTACAGATTGTCTACGGGTCAGAATCTCTTTGATGCTTTGAGTACTCTCAAACTGTGTGTGAGGGCGCAACTGAGTGCTTCAAGAGTCTCCTTACTACTATATCTTTCAATAGTAGTTCACAATACACAGAAAATGCTATATACAAGATTTATAAATATTTTGAGGTTGGCACAGAGATTATCGACACCTAATCTCTAGGATTTTGAAACCGTTAGACTTGTATGTATATCTAAAGTACCTTTAAGGTAAACTCACAAACTACTTTAGGAAGACTGGCCAAGTGACACTTCAACCTTTACTAAATATAGTTTGCAGAAGGCTTTGTCTGAGCTCTGTGGCTGCGGCGAGCGGTGAATAACAGAGCGGCCAGGGTATTAAAGAGGCACGTCGGTGTCTGTTGGCTTGAGCCGGATTCTGATGACTTGGCCGTCCTGCGGACCACGCAAAAAGCCAGCAAGCAAGGAAACGGATGAACAGTGAGTAAGTCTGTTTCACTATCTTAGCCAAAAACTTTCCGGACGTGTTCGTTTCTTACAGAGAATGACAGTCACCTATGAAGCGCATTTCTGAAGCCATTAGGTCCATTGGGGTTTAACAGATTTTCCTCATTAGTACTGAAAAGTTTGTGGCGTCTTTGTTATGCGATGTTGGTTACCACCCAGACTTTATGTGCCACCTGCCGTCCCTGAAGATATGTAAAGGTTATGCACTTCTGATTACAGTGTCCTTACAAGCAGAAGACATTCAGTCTTGGGTAAGGAATATATCAAATAACCGAACATCAATACAGAAACCTGTGCTGTTAGAATACCAAAGTAATCTTAGAAAAGATAGGTCAAAAGAGCACGTATTTCGTTACTGACGTAGTTAAGTAGTATGTAGGGTTATGCTCTAGTCGTGCGGAAGGAGTATTTTGGATTTCCGTGGTGTAGCGTTCCGAGATGCGTTCAGGGGCCATCGGGAGTCGAGCGCATGTGTTCAAATCCTGGTTACGGCAATCGTTCCACAGTTAACCCAGCTGTTCATCCTCCTTAGATCGCATTGATGCATATTAAACATATTATCTATTATACGTAATCGCCGTCTTCCGCGTCAGCGAGATAGCGCAAGGAAACAGACGAGACTGGCCCAACCCACCTCACATACACATGTATATACATAAACGCCCAGACAGGTACACATACATACAAATACAACTCAACGTATACATACATACACATACACAGATATATACATATATATACATGTACATATTCATACTTCCTACCTTCATCAATTCTCGTCGCTATCACACCACCTATGAAATAGCTCCCCCCCCCCCCCCCCCCCCCCCCCCCCCAAGTGAGGTAACGCCAAGAAAAGACAAAAGAAAAAGGCCACATTCGTTCACACTCAGTCTCTAGCTGTCATGTATAATGCACCGAAACCACAGCACCCTTTCCACATCGAGGCCCCACAAAACTTTTCATGGTTTACCCCAGACACTTCACAAGCCCTGGTTCAATCCATTGACAGCACGTCGACCCCGGGAATACCACATCGTTCCAATTCACTCTGTTCCTTGCACGCCATTCACCCTCTTGCATGTTCACGCCCCGATCACTTAAAATCTTTTTCACCCCATCTTTCCACCTTCAGTTAGGTCTCCCACTTCTCCTCGTTCCCTCCACTTCTTACACATATATCCTCTTTGTCAATCTTTCCTCGCTCATTCTCTCCATATGACCAAACCATTTCAAAATACCCTCTTCTGCTCTCTTAACCACACTTTTTATTACCAAATATCTCTCTTACCCTTTCATTACTTACTCGATCAAACCACCTCACACCACATATTGTCCTCAAACATCTCATTTCCAGCACAACCACCCTCCGCACAACTCTATCTATAGCCTATGCCTCGCAACCATATAGCATTGAGGGAACCACTATTTCTTCACACATACCTATTTTTGCTTTCCGAGATAACGTTCTCGCCTTCCACACATATTGCGTCACTGCCAGAACTTTCGACCCCTCCCCAACCCTATGACTCACTTCCGCTTCCATGGTTCCATCCGCTGCCAAATCCATTCCCTTGATGTCTAAAACACTTCACTTCCTCGAGTTTTTCTCCATTCAAACTTACTTCCAACTGACTTGTCCCTCAACCTTACTGTACCTAATAACCTTGCTCTTATTCACATTTACTCTCAGCTTTCTTCTTTCAAACAGTTTACCAAACTCCGTCACCAGCTTCTGGAGTTTCTCACCCGAATCAGCCATCAGCGCTGTATCATCAGCGAACAACATCTGACTCACTTCCCAAGCTCTCTCATCCACAACAGACTGCATACTTGCCCCTCTCTCCAAAACTCTTGCATTCATCTCCCTAACAACCCCATCCATAAGGAACTTAAGCAGCCACGGAGACATCACGCACCCCTGCCGCAAACCGATATTCACTGAGAACTAATCGCTTTCCTGTCTTCCTACTCGTGCACATGCCTTAAATCCTCGATAAAAACTTTTCACTGCTTCTAACAACTTGCCTCCCATACCATATATTCTTTATACCTTCCACAGAGCATCTCTATCAGCTCTATTATATGACTTCTCCAGATCCATAAATGCTACATACAAATCCATTTGCTTTTCTAAGTATTTCTCACATACATCTTTTAAAGCAAAGACCTGATCCACACATCCTCTACCACTTCTGAAACCATACTGCTCTTCCCTAATCTGATGCTCTGTACATACCCTCACCCTCTCAATCAATACCCTCTAATATGATTTCCCAGGAATACTCAACAACCTTGTACCTCTGTAATTTGAGCAATCACCTTTATCCCCTTTGCCTTATACTTAGTGGCTGTCTCCTGCGTTAGCGAGGTAGCACAAGGAAACAGACGAAAGAATGGCCCAACCCACACACATACATATGTATATACATACACCTCCACACACGCACATATACATACCTATCCATTTCAACGTATACATACATATACGTACACAGACATATACATATATACATATGTATATATTCATACTCACTGCCTTCATCCATTCTCGTAGCCATCCCGCTACAATGAAACTTCAACCTGCGAGGTACTGCAAGGAAAACACAACAGAGGCCACATTCGTTCACAATCAGTCTCTAGCTGTCATGTGCAATGCGCCGAAACCACAGCTCCCTATTCACATCCACGCCCCACACACCTTTCCATGGTGTACCCCAGACGCTTCATATGCCCTTGTTCAATCCCTTGACGGCACATCGACCCCGGTATACCACATCGTTCTAATTCACTCTATTCCTTGCACGCCTTTCATCCTCCTGTATGTTGAGGCCCCGAGCGCTCAAAATCTTTTCCAATCCATCCTTCCACCTCAAATTTGGCCTCCTGACTCTCCTTGTCCCCTCCACCTATGACACAAATTCTCTATGTCAATTCTTTCCATGTGTCCAAACCATTTCAACATATCCTCTTCTGCCCTCTCAAATACACTATCTTTATTACCACACCATCCCTTTTACTCTTTCATTACTTACTCGATCAAACCACCTCACACATTTCTAACACATCCACCCTTCTCCGCACAACCCTATTTATAGCCCATGCCTCGGAACCACATAACATTGTTGGAATCACGATTCCTTCAAAGATACCCATTTTCGCTCTCCGAGATAATGTCCTTCAACTCCGAGAACCTTCGCCCCCTCGCCTACCCTTGACTCACATCCGTTGTCATTGTTTCATACCCTGCAAAATCCACTCCCAGATACTTCAAACACTTCACTGTCTACAGTTGTTCTTCATTCCAACTTATTTCCTAATTAACGTGCCCCTTAACCCTACTGAACTTAATACCTTTGCTCTTATTCACGTTTACTCTTAACTTTTTCATTTCACACAATTTTCGAAACTCAGTCACCAACCTCTGCAGTTTCTAACCGAATCAGCCACCAGCGCTGTATCATCAGCGAACAACTGACTCACTTCCCAAGCCCTCTCATCCACAGCATACTGCATACTTGCCCCTCTCTCTAAAACTCTTGCATTCACCTCCCTAGTAACCCCATCTGTAAACAAATTACAAAACCATGGAGACATCACGCACTTCTGCCACAAACCGACATTCAATGGGATACAATCACTTTCCTTTCTTCCTACTCATACACATGCCTTATATCCAAAGTAAAAACTTTCCACTGCTTCTAGCAACTTACCTACCACACCATATACTCTTAAAACCTTCCACAAAGCATCTCTATGAACCCCCCCCCCCACATATATATATATATATATATATATATATATATATATATATATATATATATATATATATATATATATATATATATATATATATATATATATGACTAAGTTTGGTAAAGTGTGAAAGAAGAAAGTTAAGAGTAAATGTGAATAAGAGCAAGTTAATTAGGTACAGTAGGGTTGAGGGTCAAGTCAATTGGGAGGTAAGCTTGAATGGAGAAAAACTGGAGGAAGTAGTGTTTTAGATATCTGGGAGTGGATCTGGCAGCGGATGGAACCATGGAAGCGGAGGTGAATCATAGGGTGGGGGAGGGGGCGAAAATTCTGTGAGCCTTGAAGAATGTGTGGAAGTCGAGAACATTATCTCGGAAAGCAAAAATGGGTATGTTTGAAGGAATAGTGGTTCCAACAATGTTGTATGGCTGCGAGGCGTGGGCTATGGATAGAGTTGTTCGCAGGAGGATGGATGTGCTGGAAATGAGATGTTTGAGGACAATATGTGGTGTGTGTTGGTTTGACCGAGTAAGTAATGTAAGGGTAAGAGAGATGTGTGGAAATAAAAGTCGAGAACGTTATCTGGGGAAGCAAAAATGGGTATGTTTGAAGGAATAGTGGTAATATTTGTGTTTTCATTTGTTTGCCAAATACAAAGAACATCATCTACATACCTAAACCAAACTGCATTAGAAGGTAGATATTCTTCAGTAATTTTGTCCAAAAAAATTCCAGAGAAAGATTACTTAGTACAGGTGAAGGAGGCTTACCCATTGACATACCAAATTTTTGAACAAAATTTCCACTGAATTGAAATACAGTCTTTTATACTTAATTCTATCATTTCAATGAAAACAGACTTTGAAACAGGTAAATGAATATCATAAAGTGATATGCGGATATTGTGATAAGTTTTATGTTGGGCAGACTGGTGAGGATCTTCTGTTAGACGTAAGCAACATAAATATAGCATAAGAACGAAACAAGAATCAAATACCTTGTTTAATCACATTAAAAACTATGATCGTTGTATTTTCCGGAGTAATGCCATCTCAGTTATTAACCCTAACTCCAGTACCACGAGAAATATCACTAAATCTTCTATTGTTGAATACAAAAAGACTGATAATCTTAATGTTAGTGATGGTCTATACAAATTGGATAACTATATTGTTGATAAAATTTGTAAACAATTCACCTTCTTGTCCGCATAATAAGATTATGATACGGTCGTTGTCTGTCTTGGACAATCGCATGTTTACCAAATGGCGCCCTAGCTACGTCTCTTCGTTGTATATCAACTGACTGTCATATATTTTGCTCTTATGTCTCCCCTGATGATGTGATTATTACACGAAAGTGCACTTGGGCACGTATCGTGTTTGATTTTCCCCATAGACTCATAGGAATATATGTGTACGTGTAGGAAGAGAGGAAAGTGATTGGTTCTCAGTGAATGTTGGTTTGCGGCAGGGGTGTGTGATGTCTCCATGGTTGTTTAATTTATTTATGGATGGGGTTATTAGGGAGGTGAATGCATGAGTTTTGGAAAGAGAGGCAAGTATGCAGTCTGTTGTGGATGAGAGAGCTTCGGAAGTGAGTCAGTTGTTGTTCGCTGATGATACAGCGCTGGTGGCTGATTCATGTGAGGAACTGCAGAAGCTGGTGACTGAGTTTGGTAAAGTGTGTGAAAGAAGAAAGTTAAGAGTAAATGTGAATAAGAACAAGGTTATTAGGTACAGTAGGGTTGAGAGTCAAGTCAACAGGGAGGTATGTTTGAATGGAGAAAAACTGGAGGAAGTAGTGTTTTAGATATCTGGGAGTGGATCTGGCAAAGGATGGAACCATGGAAGCGGAAGTGAATCATAGGGTGGGGGAGGGGGCGAAAATTCTGGGAGCCTTGAGGAATGTGTGGAAGTCGAGAACATTATCTCGGAAAGCAAAAATGGGTATGTTTGAAGGAATAGTGGTTCCAACAATGTTGTATGGCTGCGAGCCGTGCGCTATGGATAGAGTTGTTCGCAGGAGGGTGGATTTGCTGGAAATGAGATGTTTGAGGACAATATGTGGTGTGCGTTGGTTTGACCGAGTAAGTAATGTAAGGGTAAGAGAGATGTGTGGAAATAAAAAGAGCGTGGTTGAGGGAGCAGAAGAGGGTGTTTTGAAATGGTTTGGTCACATGGAGAGAATGAGTGAGGAAAGAGTGACCAATAGGATATATGTGTAAGAGGTGGAGGGAACGAGGAGAAGTGGGAGACCAAATTGGAGGTGGAAAGATGGAGTGAAAAAGATTTTGAGTGATCGGGGCCTGAACATGCAGGAGGGTGAAAGGTGTGCAAGGAACAGAGTGAATTGGAACGATGTGGTATACCGGGGTCGACGTGCTGTCAATGAATTGAACCAGGGCATGTGAAGCGTCTGGGGTAAACCATGGAAAGTTCTGTGGGGCCTGGATGTGGAAAGGGAGCTGTGGTTCGGGCATTATTGCATGACAGCTAGAGACTGAGTGTGAACGAATGGGACCTTTGTTTTCTTCCTAGCGCTACCTCGCACACATGAGGTGGGAGGGGGATGTTATTCCATTGTGTGGCGAGGTGGCGAGGTCACTTCCGCTTCCATGGCTCCATCCGCTGCCAAATCCACTCCTAGAGGAAGTGAGTATTTCTCCGTTTGAACTTACCTCCCAATTGACTTGTCCCTCAACCCTACTGTAGTTGATAACCTTGCTCTTATTCACATTTACTCTCAGCTTTCTTCTTTTACATACTTTACCAAACTCAGTCACCAGCTTCTGCAGTTTCTCACCCGAATCAATCACTAGCGCTGTATCATCAGCGAACAACAACTGACTCACTTCCCAAGCTCTCTCATCCACAACAGACTGCATACTTGTCCCTCTCTCCAAAACTCTTGCATTCACCTCCCTAACAACCCCGTCCATACACAAATTAAACAATCATGGAGACATCACGCACCCCTGCTGCAAACCAACATTCACTGAGAACGAATCACTTTCCTCTTCCTACACGTACACATGCCTTACATCTTCGTTAAAAACTTTTCACTACTTCTAACAACTTACCTCCCATACCATATACTCTTAATATCTTCCACAGAGCATCTCTAACAACTCTATCATATGCCTTCTCCAGATCCATAAATGCTACATACAAGTCCATTTGCTTTTCTAAGTATTTCTCACATTCTTCAAATCAAAAACCTAATCCACACATCCTCTACCACTTCTGAAACCTCACTGCTCTTCCCCAATCTGATGCTCTGTACATGTCTTCACCCTCTTAATCAATATCCTCCCATACAATTTCCCAGGAATACTCAACAAACTTATACCTCTGTAATTTGCCCACTCACTCTTATCCCTTTTGCCTTTCTACAGTGGCGCTATGCAAGCATTTCGCCAATCCTCAGGCACCTCACCATGAATCATACATACATTAGATAACCTTACCAACCAATCAACAATATAGTCACCCCTTTTTTTAATAAATTCCACTGCAATACAATCCAAACCCACTGCTTTGCCGGCTTTCATCTTCCGCAAAGCTTTTACTACCTCTTCTCTGTCTACCAAATCATTCCCCCTGACCGTCTGTCTTTGCACACCACCTCGACCAAAACACCCTATATCTGCCACTCTATCATCAAAGACATTAAACAAACCTTCAAAATACTCACTCCATCTCCTCACATCACCACTACTTGTTATCACCTCTCCATTTGTCCCTCCCACTGATGTTGCCATTTGTTCCCTTGTCTTAGGCACTTTATTTACCTCCTTCCAAAACATCTTTTTACTCTCCCTAAATTTTGATGATACTCTCTCGCACCAACTCTCATTTGCCCTCTTTTTCGCCTCTTGCACCTTTCTCTTGACCTCCTGCCTCTTTCTTTTATACATCTCCCAGTCATTTGCAGTTTTCCCTGCAAAAATCGTCCAAATGCCTCTCTCTTCTCTTTCACTAATAATCTTACTTCTTCATCCACCACTCACTACCCTTTCTAATCTGCCCACCGACCACGCTTCTCATGCCACAAGCATCTTTTGCACAAGCCATCACTGCTTCCCTAAATACATCTCATTCCTCCCCCACTCCCCTTGCGTCCTTTGCTCTCACCTTTTTCCATTCTGTACTCAGTCTCTCCTGGTACTTCCTCACACAAGTCTCCTTCCCAAGCTCACTTTCTCTCACCACTCTTCATCCCAACATTCTCTCTTCTTTTTTGAAAACCTCTACAAATCTTCACCTTCGCCACCACAAGATAATGACCAGACATCCTTCCAGTTGCACTTCTCAGTTCATTAACATCCAAAAGTCTCTCTTTCGCGCGCCTATCAATTAACACGTAATCCAATAACGCTCTCTGGCCATTTCTCCTACTTACATACGAATACTTATGTATATCTCTCTTTTCAAACCAGGTATCCCCAATCACCTGTTCTTTTCAGCACATAAATCTACAAGCTCTTCACCATTACTATTTACAACACTGAACACCCATGTATGTGTGTGTGTGTGTGTGTGTGTGTGTGTGTGTGTGTGTGTGTGTGTGTGTGTGTGTTTGGGTGTGTGTGTGTGTGTGTGTGAGTGTGCGTGTGACATTTATTTGACTGTGCAGTCTTAGTTAACTCAAAAAAAATATCTATTTCTTACACATACCGACATAATGGTCTTTGGTTGCTCGTTGTTCTAAGTTAACAACACACACCAGGGAACTTACCCTTCCTGGTCCAGGTACTGGTGGACCAGAATGAGGAGGCTCTTGCGCCGGATCTCAGCCCGCTTGTCTGCCTGGTGGAGGGAGATATGTAAACGTGTTAATATAGGTATCTTCCGTACCTTCATCATCCTCATTCTCATCATCCTCATCATCATCACCATCATCATCATCACCATCATCATCATCATCATCCTAATCATTAGTCTTATGATAATAATGATACTAACAAACACAGAAAAAAATAACATCACACAAGTACGACAACTACAGTATTTAACTGGGAATCATGACAGATGCTTTCAAAGTTGAAGATTGCTGCATTTCTACGAAATGGATTCGTTCTCACTGACGTTCCTTGAGCTTTCAAAAATCATTCTTGTTTTTTTCCTGTTCATATTGCCAGTAAGATCAATTTCCAGGTCATCTTCTTTTAGTATGATTATCATGATTATCGAAGATATTTCACAACCTTTGTGAAAATATTTCTAAACAAAGTTTAAGTATCACCGTTTTACTTCATATCAGATCAATGATTGTCCTTTTCCCTTATTTCGTCGATTTGTTTTCTCTTATTAGCACCACTGTCTGTAGATGCATCATCAGATCCCATGTCTTTTAATACATAAGAATATAAAGGAATTTAAACACCAACAGACCACTTGGTTCATTTGAGGCGCTTTGTCACAGCGGATGATAATATGAGATCCTCAGCGTACAGAGACATACGGATCATTCCAAGGGAAATACCTGCAAATTTCCGGGGTATATAATGAGGAGCAAATACTGTTAGTCATGAGCTATGATGAGCCTTTGGTACAAAACATATCTATAGTATTGCTTTCAACCATCCTAATTAGAGAATCATTCCATTATTTTTTTCATGATACCCGAAAATACACGAACAACTGAGGCCCTAATCAAGGCCTTCTTATGAACGATATATATATATATATATATACGCATACACATGTGTATATCCCTGAGGATAGGGAAAAAGAATACTTCCCACGTATTCCTCACGTGTCGTAGAAGGCGACTAAAGGGGACGGGAGCGGGGGGCTAGAATCCCTCCTCTCCTTGTATTTTAACTTTCTATAAGGGGAAACAGAAGAAGTAATCACGTAGGGAGTGATCATCCTCCTCGAAGGCTCAGATTGGGGTGTCTAATTGTGTGTGGATGTAACCAAGATGAGAAAAAAGGAGAGATAGGTAGTATGTTTGAGGAAAGGAACTTGGATGTTTTGGCTCTGAGTGAAACGAAGCTCAAGGGTAAATGGGAAGAGTGGATTAGGAATGTCTTGGGAGTGAAGTCAGGGGTTAGTGAGAGGACAAAAGCAAGGGAAGGAATAGCACTACTCCTGAAACAGGAGTGGTGGGAGTATGTGATAGAGTGTAAGAAAGTAAACTCTAGATTGATATGGGTAAAACTGAAAGTTGATGGAGAGAGATGGGTGATTATTCGTGCATATGCACCTCAGGATGAGAAGAAAGATCATTAGAGGCAAGTGTTTTGGGAGCAGTTGAATGAGTGTTTTAGTGGTTTTGATGCACGAGATCGGGTTATAGTGATGGGTGATTTGAATGCAAAGGTGAGTAATGTGGCAGTAGAGGGAATAATTGGTATACATGGGGTGTTCATTGTTATAAATGGAAATGGTGAAGAGCTTGTAGTTTTATGTCCAGAAAAAGGACTGGTGATTGGGAATATCTGGTTTGAAAAGAGAGATATACATAAGTATACGTAGGAGAGATGGCCAGAGAGCGTTATTGGATTACGTGTTAATTGATAGGCGCGCGAAGAGAGAGAATTTTGGATGTTATTGTGCTGAGAGGTGCAACAGGAGGGATGTCTGATCATTATCTTGTGGAGGCGAAGGTGAAGATTTGTGGGGTTTTCAGAAAAGAAGAGAGAATGTTGGGGTGAAGAGAGTGGTGAGAGTAAGTGAGCTTCGGAAGGAGGCTTGTGTGAGGAAGTACCAGGAGAGACTGAGTACAGAATGGAAAAAGGTGGGAACAAATGACGTAAGGGGAGTGGGGGGGGGATGGGATGTATTTAGGGAAGCAGTGATGGCTTGCGCAAAAGATGGTTGTGGCATGAGAAGCGTGGAAGGTGGGCAGAATAGAAAGGGTAGTGAGTGTTGGGATGAAGAAGTAAGATTACTAGTGAAAGAGAAGAAAGAGGCATTTGGACGATTTTTGCAGGGAAATAATGCAAATGAGTGGGAGATGTATAAAAGAAAGAGGCAGGAGGTCAAGAGAAAGGTGCAAGAGGTAAAAAAGAGGGCAAATGAGAGTTGGGGTAAGAGAGTATTATCAAATTTTAAGGAGAATAAGATGTTTTGAAAGGAGATAAATAAAGTGCGTAAGACAAAGGAACAAATGGGAACTTCAGTGAAGGGGGCTAATGGGGAGGAGATAACAAAGAGTGGTGATGTGAGAAGGAGATGGAGTGAGTATTTTGAAGGTTTGTTGAATGTGTTTGATGATAGACTGACAGATATAGGGTGTTTTGGTCGAGGTGGTGTGCAAAGTGAGAGGGTTAGGGAAAATGATTTGGTAAACAGAGAAGAGGTAGTGAAAGCTTTGCGGAAGATGAAAGCCGGCAAGGCAGCAGGTTTGGATGGTATTGCAGTGGAATTTATTAAAAAAGGGCGTGACTGTATTGTTGACTGGTTGGTAAGGTTATTTAATGTATGTATGACTCATGGTGAGGTGCCTGAGGATTGGCGGAATGCGTGCATAGTGCCATTGTACAAAGGCAAAGGGGATAAGAGTGAATGCTCAAATTACAGAGGTATAAGTTTGTTGAGTATTCCTGGTAAATTATATGGGAGGGTATTGATTGAGAGGGTGAAGGCATGTACAGAGCATCAGATTGGGGAAGAGCAGTGTGGTTTCAGAAGTGGTAGAGGATGTGTGGATCAGGTGTTTGCTTTGAAGAATGTATGAGAGAAATACTTAGAAAAGCAGATGGATTTGTATGTAGCATTTATGGATCTGGAGAAGGCATATGATAGAGTTGATAGAGATGCTCTGTGGAAGGTATTAAGAATATATGGTGTGGGAGGAAAGTTGTTAGAAGCAGTGAAAAGTTTTTATCGAGGATGTAAGGCATGTGTACGTGTAGGAAGAGAGGAAAGTGATTGGTTCTCAGTGAATGTAGGTTTGCGGCAGGGGTGTGTGATGTCTCCATGGTTGTTTAATTTGTTTATGGAAGGGGTTGTTAGGGAGGTAAATGCAAGAGTTTTGGAAAGAGGGGCAAGTATGAAGTCTGTTGGGGATGAGAGAGCTTGGGAAGTGAGTCAGTTGTTGTTCGCTGATGATACAGCGCTGGTGGCTGATTCATGTGAGAAACTGCAGAAGCTGGTGACTGAGTTTGGTAAAGTGTGTGAAAGAAGAAAGTTAAGAGTAAATGTGAATAAGAGCAAGGTTATTAGGTACAGAAGGGTTGAAGGTCAAGTCAATTGGGAGGTGAGTTTGAATGGAGAGAAACTGGAGGAAGTAAAGTGTTTTAGATATCTGGGAGTGGATCTGGCAGCGGATGGAACCATGGAAGCGGAAGTGGATCATAGGGTGGGGGAGGGGGCGAAAATTCTGGGGGCCTTGAAGAATGTGTGGAAGTCGAGAACATTATCTCGGAAAGCAAAAATGGGTATATTTGAAGGAATAGTGGTTCCAACAATGTTGTATGGTTGCGAGGCGTGGGCTATGGATAGTGTGGAAATAAAAAGAGCGTGGTTGAGAGAGCAGGAGAGGGTGTTTTGAAGTGGTTTGGGCACATGGAGAGGATGAGTGAGGAAAGATTGACCAAGAGGATATATGTGTCGGAGGTGGAGGGAGCAAGGAGAAGAGGGAGACCAAATTGGAGGTGGAAAGATGGAGTGAAAAAGATTTTGTGTGATCGGGGCCTGAACATGCAGGAGGGTGAAAGGAGGGCAAGGAATAGAGTGAATTGGAGCGATGTGGTATACCGGGGTTGACGTGCTGTCAGTGGATTGAATCAAGGCATGTGAAGCGTCTGGGGTAAACCATGGAAAGCTGTGTAGGTATGTATATTTGCGTGTGTGGACGTATGTATATACATGTGTATGGGGGGGGGTTGGGCCATTTCTTTCGTCTGTTTCCTTGCGCTACCTCGCAAACGCGGGAGACAGCGACAAAGTATAAAAAATATATATATATATATATATATATATATATATATATATATATATATATATATATATATATATATATATATATATATATATATATATATATATATACATGGGTATGTTTGAAAGAATAGTGGTTCCAACAATGTTGTATGGTTGCGAGGCGTGGGCTATGGATAGAGTTGTGTGGAGGAGGGTGGATGTCCTGGAAATGAGATGTTTGAGGACAATATGTGGTGTGAGGTGGTTTGAACGAGTAAGTAGTAATAGGGTAAGAGAGATGTGTGGTAATAAAAAGAGCGTGGTTGAGAGAGCAGAAGAGGGTGTTTTGAAATGGTTTGGTCACATGGAGAGAATGAGTGAGGAAAGATTGACTAAGAGGATATATGTGTCAGAGGTGGAGGAAAGAGAAGTGGGAGACCAAATTGGAGGTGGAAAGATGGAGTGAAAAAGATTTTGAGTGATCGCGGCCTGAATATGCAGGAGGGTGGAAGCCGTGCAAGGAATAGAGTGCATTGAAACGATGTGGTATACCGGTGTCGACGTGCTGTCAATGGATGAACCAGGGCATGTGAAGCGTCTGGGGTAAACCATGGAAAGTTCTGTGGGGCCTGGATGTGGAAAGGGAGCTGTGGTTACGGTGCATATTACATGACAGCTAGAGACTGAGTGTGAACGAATGGGGCCTTTGTTGTCGTCCTAGTGCTACCTCGCGCACGTGAGGGGGACGGGGTTATTTCATGTGTGGCAGGATGGCGATGGGAATGAATAAAGGCAGACAGTATGAATTATGTGCATGTGTATAAATGTATATATCTGTGTGTGTATATATATATATATATATATATATATATATATATATATATATATATATATATATATATATATATATATATATATATATAAATATATATATATATATATATATATATATATATATATATATATATATATATATATATATATATATATATATATATATATATATATATACATTGAGATGTATAGGTGTGTATATTTGCGTGTGTGGACGTGTATGTATATACATGTGTATGTGGGTGGGTTGGGCCATTCTTTGGTCTGTTTCCTTGCGCTACTTAGCGATGTAGCGTTAAGAACATAGGACTGGGCTTTTGAGGGAATATCCTCACCTGGCCGCCTTCTCTGTTCCTTCTTTTGGGAAATAAAAAAAAAAAAGAGAGGGGAGGATTTCCAGTCCCCCGCTCCTCCCCCCTTTAGTCCTCTTCTACGACACGCAGGGAATACGTGGGAAGTATTCTTTCTCCCCTATCCCCAGGGATATATATTTATATATATATATATATATATATATATATATATATATATATATATATATATATATATATATATATATATATATATATATATATATATATATATATATATATATATATATATATATATACACACACACATATATATATATATATATATATATATATATATATATATATATATATATATATATATATATATATATATATATATATATATATATATATATATATATATATGTATTCGTTCTTTTTTTCTTTCATATCATTCGCCACTTCCCGCACCAGCGAGGTAGCGCCAACAACAGAGGACTCGGCCTTTGAGGGAATATCCTCACCTGGCCCCCTTCTCTGTTCCTTCTTTTGGAAAATTAAGAAAAAGAAAAAGAGAGGGGAGGATTTCCAGCCCCCACTCACTTTCCTTTTAGTCGCCTTCTACGACACGCAGGGAATACGTGGGAAGTATTCTTTCTCCCCTATCCCCAGGGAGGGGGAGGGGGCAAAAGTTTTTGGGTGTGTTGAAAAATGTGTGGAAGTCGAGAATGTTATCTAGGAAAGCAAAAATGGGTATGTTTGAAGGAATGAGTGGTTCCAACAATGTTATATGGTTGCGAGGCGTGGGCAAAAGATAGAGTTGTGCGGAGGTAGGTGGATGTGTTGGAAATGATATGTTTGAGGACAATGTGTGGTGTGAGATGGTTTGATCGAGTAAGTAATGAAAGGGTAAGAGAGATGTGTGGAAATAAAAAGAGTGTGGTTGAGAGAGCAGATGAGGGTCTTTTGAAATGGTTTGGTCACATAGAGAGAATGAGTGAGGAAAGACTGACAAAGAAGACGTATGTGTCAGAGTTGGAGGGAACGAGGAAATGTAGGAAACCAAATTGGAGGCGGAGAGATGGAGTGAAAAAGATTTTGAGTGATCGGGGCCTGAACATGCAGGAGGGTGAAAGGCGGGCAAGGAATAGAGTGAATTGGATCGATGTGGTATACCGGGGTTGACGTGCTGTCAGTGGATTGAATCAGGGCATGTGAAGCGTCTGGGGTAAACCATGGAAAGTTGTGTGGGGCCTGGAAGTGGAAAGGGAGCTGTGGTTTCGGGCATTATTGCATGACAGCTAGAGACTGAGCGTGAACGAATGGGGCCTTTGTTGTCTTTTCCTAGCGCTACCTCGCACACATGAGGGGGGAGGGGGATGGTATTCCATGTGTGGCGAGGTGGCGATGGGAATGAATAAAGGCTGACAGTGTGAATTGTGCGCATGGGTATATATGTATGTGTCTGCGTGTGTATATATATGTGTACATTGAGATATATAGGTATGTATATTTGCGTGTGTGGACGTGTATGTATATACATGTGTATGGGGGTGGGTTGGGCCATTTCTTTCGTCTGTTTCCTTGCGCTACCTCGCAAACGCGGGAGACAGCGACAAAGCAAAATAAATAAAATATATATATATATATATATATATATATATATATATATATATATATATATATATATATATATATATATATATATATATATATAATCCCTGAGGATAGGGGAGAAAGAATACTTCCCACGCATTCCTCACGTGTCGTAGAAGGCGACTGAAGAGGACGGGAGCGGGGGCCTAGAAACCCTCCCTCCTTGTATTTTAACTTTCTATAAGGGGAAAAAGAAGGAGTCACGCGGGGAGTGCTCATCCTCCTCGAAGGCTCAGATTGGGGTGTCTAAATGTGTGTGGATGTAACCAAGATGAGAAAAAAGGAGAGATAGTAGTATGCTTGAGGAAAGGAACCTGGATGTTTTGGCTCTGAGTGAAACGAAGCCCAAGCGTAAAGGGGAAGAGTGGTTTGCTAATGTCTTGGGAGTAAAGTCAGGGGTTAGTGAGAGGACAAGAGCAAGGGAAGGAGTAGCACTACTCCTGAAACAGGAGTTGTGGGAGTATGTGATAGAGTGTAAGAAAGTGAACTCTAGATTGATATGGGTAAAACTGAAAGTTGATGGAGAGAGATGGGTGATTATGGTGCATATGCACCTGGGCATGAGAGGAAAGATCATGAGAGGCAAGTGTTTTGGGAGCAGCTGAATGAGTGTGTTAGTAGTTTTGATGCACGAGACCGGGTTATAGTGATGGGTGATTTGAATGCAAAGGTGAGTAATGTGGCAGTTGAGGGAATAATTGGTATACATGGGGTGTTCAGTGTTATAAATGGAAATAGTGAAGAGCTTGTGCATTTATGTGCTGTAAAAAGACTGGTGATTGTGAATACCTTGTTTAAAAAGAGAGATATACATAAGTATACGTATGTAAGGATGAGAGATGGCCAGAGAGCTTTATTGGATTACGTGTTAATTGATATCGCGCGAAAGAGAGACTTTTGGATGTTAATGTGCTGAGAGGTGCAACTGGAGGGATGTCTGATCATTATCTTGTGGAAGCAGAGGTGAAGATTTGTAGAGGATTTCAGAAAAGAAGAGAGAATGTTGGGGTGAAGAGAGTGGTGAGAGTAAGTGAGCTTGGGAAGGAGACTTGTGTGAGGAAGTAACAGGAGAGACTGATTACAGAATGGAAAAAGGTGAGAACAAACGAGGTAAGGGGAGTGGGGGAGGAATGGGATTCATTTAGGGAAGCAGTTATGGCTTGCGCAAACGATGCTTGTGGCATGAGAAGCTTGGGAGGTGGGCAGATGAGAAAGGGTACTGAGTGGTGGAATGAAGAAGTAAGATTATTAGTGAAAGAGAACAGAGAGGCATTTGGACGATTTTTGAAGGAAATAATGCATATGAGTGCGAGATGTATAAAAGAAAGAGGCAGGAGGTGAAGAGAAAGGTTTAAGAGGTGAAAAAGAGGGCAGATGATAGTTGGGTTAGAGAGTATCATTAAATTTTAGGGAAGATAAAAAAATGTTTTGGAAGGAGGTAAATAAAGTGAGTAAGACAAGGAAACAAATGGGAACTTCAATAGGGGCTAATCGGGAGGTGCTAACAAGTAATGGTGATGTGAGAAGAAGATTGTGTGAGTATTTTGAAGGTTTGTTCAATGTGTTTGATGATAGAGTGGCAGATATGGGGTGTTTTGGTCCAGGTGGTGTGCAAAGTGAGAGGGTTGGAGAGAATGATTTGGTAAACAGAGAAGAGATAGTAAGGGCTTTTCGGAAGATGGAAGCCGGCAAGGCAGCGGGTTTGGATGGTATTGCAGTGGAATTTATTAAAAAAAGGAGTGACTGTATTGTTGACTAGTTGGTAAGGTTATTCAATGTATGTATGATTCATGGTGAGGCGCGTGAGAAATGGCGGAATGCTTTCATAGTACAATTGTATAGGCAAAGGGGACAAAGGAGAGTGCAAAAATTACAGATGTATAAGTTTGTTGAGTATTCCTTGGAAATTATATGGGAGGGTATTGATTGAGAGGGTGAAGGCATGTACAGAGCATCAGATTGTTGAAGAGCAGTGTGGTTTCAGAAGTGGTAGAGGATGTGTGGATCAGCTGTTTGCTTTGAAAAATGTATGTGAGAAATACTTAGAAAAGCAAATGGATTTGTATGTAGCATTTATGGATGTGGAAAAGGCATATGATAGAGCTGATAGAGATGCTCTGTGGAAGGTACTAAGAATATATGGTGTGGGAGGCAAGCTCTTATAAATAGTGAGAAGTCTTTATCAAGGTTGTAAGGCATGTGTACGTGTTGGAAGAGAGGAAAGTGATTGGTTCTCAGTGAATGTAGGTTTGCGGCAGGGGTGTGTGATGTCTCCATGGTTGTTTAATTTGTTTATGGATGGGGTTGTTAGGGAGGTGAATGGAAGAGTTTTGGAAAGAGGGGCAAGTATGCAGTCTGTTGTGGATGAGAGGTCTTGGGAGGTGAGTCAGCTGTTGTTCGCTGTTGATACAACGCTGGTGGCTGAATCATGTGAAAAACTGCAGAAGCTGGTGACTGAGTTTGGTAAAGTGTGTGAAAGAAGAAAGTTGAGAGTAAATGTGAATAAGAGCAAGGTTATTAGGTACAGTAGGGTTGAGGGTCAAGTCAATTGGGAAGTAAGTTTGAATGGAGAAAAACTGGAGGAAGTGAAGTGCTCTAGATATCTGGGAGTTTATTTGGCAGCGGATGGAACCATGGAAGCGTAAATGAATCATATGGTGGGGGAGGGGGGGAAAATTATGGGAGCCTTGAGGAATGTGTGGAAGTCGAGAACATTATCTCGGAAAGCAAGAATGGGTATGTTTGAAGGAACAGTGGTTCCAACAATGTTATGTGGTTGGGAGGCGTGGGCTTTGGATAGAGTTGTGCGCAGGAGGGTGGTTATGCTAGAAATGAGATGTTTGAGGACAATATGTGGTGTGAGGTGGTTTGATCGAGTAAGTATTAATAGGGTAAGAGAGATGTATGGTAATGAAAAGAGTGTTGTTGAGATACCAGAAGAGGGTGTTATGAAATAGTTTGGTCACATGGAGAGAATGAATGAGGAAAGATTGACAAAGAGGATATATGTATCAGAGATGGAGGGAACGAGAGAAGTGGGAGACCGAATTGGAGGTAGAACGATGGATTGAAAAAGATTTTGAGTGATCGGGGCCTGAACTTGCAGGATGTACAAGGAATAGAGTGAATTGGAATGATGTGGTATACCGGGGTCGACGTGCTGTCAATGGATCGAATCAGGTCATGTGAAGCGTCTGTGGGGCCTGGATATGGAAAGGGAGCTGTGGTTTCGGTGCATTATTACATGACAGCTAGAGAGTGAGTGTGAACAGATGTGGCCTTTGTTGTCTTTTCCTAGCAATACCTCGCACACATAAGGGAGGAGGGGGATGTTATTTCATGTTTGCGAGGTGGGGGTGGAATTAATAAATGCAGACTATGAATTATGTACATGTGTATATATGTATATGTCTGTGTGTATATATATATATATATATATATATATATATATATATATATATATATATATATATATATATATATATATATATATATATATATATATATATATATATATATATATATATATATATATATGTTGAGATGTATAGGTATGTATATTTGCGTGAGTGGACGTGTATGTATACACATATGTATGTGGGTGGGTTGGGCCATTCTTTCGTCTGTTTCCTTGTGCTACCTCGCTAACGGGGGAGACAGAGATAAAGGAAAATGAATAAATAATAAATGAATATATATATATATATATATATATATATATATATATATATATATATATATATATATATATATATATATATATATCAATATATATCAATATATATCAATATATATCAATATATATATATATATATATATATATATATATATATATATATATATATATATATATATATATATATATATATATATATATATATATATATATATATATATATATATATATATATATATATATATATATATATATAAACATATATACCGCTGTATTATCAGCGAACAACAACTGACTCACTTCCCAAGCTCTCTCATCCCCAACAGACTGCATACATGTCCCTCATTCCTTCCAAATCTCTTCCATTCACCTCCTTAACAACCCCAACAATAAACAAATTAAACAACCATGGAGACATCACACACCCCTGCCGCAAACCTACATTCACTGAGAACCAATCACTTTCCTCTCTTCCTACACGCACAAATGTCTTACATTCTCGATAAAAACTTTTCACGGCTTCTAACAACTTGCCTCCCACACCATTTATTCTTAATACCTTCCACAGAGCATCTCTATCAACTCTATCATATGCCTTCTCCAGATCCATAAATGCTACATACAAATCCATTTGCTTTTCTAAGTATTTCTCTCACACATTCTTTAAAGCAAACACCTGATCCACACATCCTCTACCACTTCTAAAAGCACACTGCTCTTCCCCAATCTGATGCTCTGTAAATGCCTTCACCCTCTCAATCAATACCATCCAATATGATTTCCCGGGAATACTCAACAAACTTATACATCTGTAATTTGAGCACTCACTCTTAGTCCCCTTTGCCTTTGTACAATGGCACTATGCAAGCATTCCGTCAATCTTCAGGCATCTCATCATGTCTCATACATACCATAAATAACCTTACCAACCAGTCAACAGTACAGTCACCCCCTTCTTTAATAAATTCCACTGTAATACCATCCATTATTTCCCTGTAAAAATCGTCCAAATGCCTCTCTCTTCTCTTTCACTAATAATCTTACTTCTTCATCCCTCCAATCACTACCCTTTCTAATCTGCCCACCTCCCATGCTTCTCATGCCACAAGCATCTTTATCGCAAGCCATCACTGCTTCCCTAAATACATCCCATTCCTCCCTCACTCCGCTTACGTCCTTTGTTCTCACCTTTTTCCATTCTGTAATCAGTCTCTCCTGATACTTCCTCACACAAGTCTCCTTCCCAAGCTCACTTACTCTCACCATTCTTTTCAGCCCAACATTCTCTCTTCTTTTCTGAAAACCTCTACAAATCTTCACCTTCACCTCCACAAGATAATGATCAGAGATTTCCTCCAGTTGCACCTCTCAGCACATTAACATCTAAAAGTCTCTCTTTTGCGAGCCTATCAAATAACACGGAATCCAATATCCCTCTCTAGCCATCTCTCCTACTTACATATGTATACTTATGTATATCTCTCTTTTTAAACCAGGTATTCCCAATCATCAGTCCTTTTTCAGCACATAAATCTACAAGCTCTTCACCCTTTCCATTTACAACACTGAACACCAAATGTACAACACTTGTTCCCTCAACTGCCACATTACTCACCTTTGCATTCAAATCATCCTATCGCTATAACCCGGTCTCGTGCAACAAATCTACTAACACACTCTCTCAACTGGTATACCACACTGGTATACCCGGTACACCACATAGATCCAATTCACTATTCTTTACACGCCTTTCACCCTCCCTGCAAGTTCAGGCACCGATCACACAAAGTCTTTTTCACTCCATCTTTCCACCTCCAGTTTGGTCTCCTACTTCTCCTCGATCCCTCCACCTCTGACACATATATCCTCTTGGTCAATCTCTACTCACTCATTCTCTCCATGTGACCAAACCATTTCAAAACACCCTCTTCTGCTCTCACAACCAAACTCTTTTTATTTCAAAACATCTGTCTTACTCTTACATTACTTACTCGATCACTCCACCTCACACCACACATTGTCCTCAAACATCTCATTTCCAGCACATCCACCCTCCTGCGCACAACTCTATCCATAGCCCACGCCTCGCAACCATACAACATTGTTGGAACCACTATTCCTTCAAACTTACCCATTCTTGCTTTCCGAGATAATGTTCTCGACTTCCACACATTCTTCAAGGCTCCCAGAATTATCGCCCCCTCCCCCTACCTTACGACTGACTTCCGCTTCCATGGATCCATCCGCTTCCAGATCCACTCCCAGATATCTAAAACACTTTACTTCCTCCAGTTTTTCTCCATTCAGACTTATCTCCCAATTGACTTGACCATCAACCCTACTGTACCTAATAACCTTGCTCTTATTCACATTTATTCTTAACTTTCTTCTTTCACACACTTTACCAAACTCAGTCACCAGCTTCTTTAGTTTCTCACATGAATCAGCCACCAGCGCTATATCATCAGCGAACAACAACTGACTCACTTCCAAGCTCTCTCATCCACAACAGACTGCATACTTGCCCCTCTTTCCAAAACTCTTGTATTCACCTCCCTAACAACCCCATCCGTAAACAAATTAAACAACAATGGAGACATCACACACCCCTGCCGCAAAACTAGATTCACTGAGAACCATTCACTTTCCCATCTTCCTACACGTACACATGCCTTATATCCTCGATAAAAACTTTTCACTGCTTCTAACAACTTGCCTCCCACACCATATATTCTTAATACCTTCCACAGAGCATCTCTATCAACTCTATCATATACCTTCCCCAGATCCATAAATGCTACATACAAATTCGTTTTATTTTATTTATTTTGCTTTGTCGCTGTCTCTCGCGTTTACAAGGTAGCGCAAGGAAACAGACGAAAGAAATGGCCCAACCCACCCCCATACACATGTATATACATACACGTCCACACACGCAAATATACATACCTATACATCTCAAAGTACACATATATATACACACACAGACATATACATATATACACATGTACATAATTCATACTGTCTACCTTTATTTATTCCCATCGCCACCTCGCCACACAAGGAATAGCATCCCCCTCCCCCCTCATGTGTGCGAGGTAGCGCTAGGAAAAGACAACAAAGGCCCCATTCGTTCACACTCAGTCTCTAGCTGTCATGTAATAATGCACCGAAACCACAGCTCCCTTTCCACATACAAGCCCCACAGAACTTTCCGTGGTTTATCCCAGACGCTTCACATGCCCTGATTCAATCCACTGACAGCACGTCGACCCCGGTATACCATATCGATCCAATTCACTCTATTCCTTGCCCGCCTTTCACCCTCCTACATATTCAGGCCCCGATCTCTCAAAATCTTTTTCACTCCATCTTTCCACCTCCAATTTGGTCTCCCACTTCTCCTAGTTCCCTCCACCTCCGACACATATATCCTCTTGGTCAATCTTTCCTCACTCATTCTCTACATGTGCCCGAACCATTTCAAAACACCCTCTTCTGCTATCTCAACCATACTCTTTTTATTTCCACACATCTCTCTTACCCTTACATTACTTACTCGATCAAACCACCTCACACCACATATTGTCCTCAAACATCTCATTTCCAGCACATCCACCCTCCTCCGCACAACGCTGTCCATAGCCCACGCCTCGCAACCATACAACATTGTTTGAACCACTATTCCTTCAAACATACCCATTTTTGCTTTCCGAGATAATGTTCTCGACTTCCTACACATTCTTCAAGGCTCCCAGGATTTTCGGCCCCCTCCCACACCCTATGATTCACTTCCGCTTCCATGGTTCCATCCGCTACCAGATCCACTCCCAGATATCTAAAACACTTTACTTCCTCCAGTTTTTCTCCATTTAAACTTATCTCCCAATTGACTTGACTCTCAACCTTAACGTACCTAATAACCTTGCTCTTATTCACATTAACTCTTACCTTTCTTCTTTCACACACTTTACATCTCAACCTACACATATACATACACACACAGACAATATATACACATGCACACAATTCACACTGTCTGCTATTATTCATTCCCATCGCCATCTCGCCACAAATGGAAATAACATCCCCCTCCCTCTCATGTGTGCGAGGTAGCGCTAGGAAAAGACAACAAAGGCCCCACTCGTTTACACTCAATCTCTAGCTGTCAGGCAATAATGCCCGAAACCACAGCTCCCTTTCCACATCCAGGCCCCACACAACTTTCCATGGTTTACCCCAGACGCTTCACATGCTCTGAATCAATCCATTGACAGCATATCGACCCCGGTATACCACATCGATCCAATTCATTCTATTTCTTGGCCGCCTTTCACCCTCCTGCATGTTCAGGCCACGATCACTCAAAATCTTTTTCACTCCATCTTTCCACCTCCAATTTGGTCTCCCACTTCTCCTCATTCCCTCCACCTCCAACACATATATCCTCTTGGTCAATCTTTCCTCACTCATTCTCTCCATGTGCCCAAACCATTTCAAAACACCCTCTTCTGCTCTCTCAACCACGCTCTTTTTATTTCCACATATATCTCTTACCCTTACATTACTTACTCGATCAAACCACCTCACACCACATATTGTCCTCAAACATCTCATTTCCAGCACATCCACCCTCCTGCGCACTACTCTATCCATAGCCCACGCCTCGCAACCATACAACATTGTTGGAACCACTAGTCCTTCAAACATAGCCATTTTTGCTTTCCGAGATAATGTTCTCGACCTCCACACATTCTTCAAGGCTCCTAGGATTTTCGCCCCCCCCCCCCCCCCCAAACCCTATGATTCACTTCCGCTTCCATGGTTTCATCCGCTGCCAGATCCACTCCCAGATATCTAAAACACTTTACTTCCTCCAGTTTTTCTCCATTCAAACTTACCTCCCAATTGACTTGACCCTCAACCCTACTGCACCTAATAACCTTGCTCTTATTCACATTTACTCTTAACTTTCTTCTTTCACACACTTTACCAGACTCTGTCACCAGCTTCTGTAGTTTCTCACATGAATCAGCCACCAGCGCTGTATCATCAGCGAACAACAACTGACTCACTTCTCAAACTCTCTCATCCCCAACAGACTTCATGTTTGCCCCCCTTTCCAAAACTCTTGCATTCGCCTCCCTAACAACCCCATCCATAAACAAATTAAACATCCATGGAGACATCACACACCCCTGCCGCAAACCTACATTCATTGAGAACCAATCACCTTTTTCTCTTCCTACACGTACACATGCCTTACATCCTCGATAAAAACTTTTCACTGCTTCTAACAACTTGCCTCCCACACTATATATTCTTAGTACCTTCCACCTCTGTTATATGCCTTCTCCAGATCCATAAATGCTACATACAAATCCATTTGCTTTGTAAGTATTTCTCACATACATCCTTCAAAGTAAACACCTGATCCACACATCCTCTACCTCTTCTGAAACCACACTGCTCTTCTCCAATCTGATGCTCTGTACATGTCTTCACCCTATCAATCAATACCCTCCCATATAATTTACCAGGAATATTTAACAAACTTATACCTCTGTAATTTGTGCACTCACTCTTATCCCCTTTGCCTTTGTACAATGGCACTATGCACGAATTCCGCCAATCCTCAGGCACCTCACCATGAATAATAAATGCATTGAATAACCTTACCAACCAGTAAATGATACTGTCACCCCCTTTTTTAATAATTCCATTGCAATACCATCCAAACCTGCTGCCTTGCCGGCTTTCATCTTCCGCAAAGCTTTTACTACCTCTTCTTTGTTTACCAAATCATTTTCCCTAACCCTCTCACTTTGCACACCACCTCGACCAAAACACCCTATATCTGCCACTCTATCATCAAACACATTCAACAAACCTTCAAAATACTCACTCCATCTCCATCTCACATCACCACTACTTGTTATCACCTCCCCATTAGCCACCTTCACTGACGTTCCCATTTGCTCCCTTGTCTTACGCACTTTATTTACCTCCTTCCAGAACATCTTTTTATTCTCCCTAAAATTTAATGATACTCTCTCACCCCAACTCTCATTTGCCCTCTTTTTCACCTCTTGCATCTTTCTTTTGACCTCCTGTCTCTTTCTTTTATACATCTCCCACTCATTTGCATTTTTTCCCAGCAAAAATCGTCCAAATGCCTCCTCCTTCTCCTTCACTAATAATCTTATTTCTTCATCCCACCACTCACTACCCTTTCTAATCAACCCACCTCCCACGCTTCTCATGCCACAAGCATCTTTTGCGCAAGCCATCACTGATTCCCTAAATACATCCCATTCCTCCTCCACTCCCTTTACCTCCTTTTTCTCACCTTTTTCCATTCTGTACTCAGTCTCTCCAGGTACTTCCTCACACAAGTCTCCTTCCCAAGCTCACCCACTCTCACCAACCTCTTCCCCCCAACATTTTCTCTTCTTTTCTGCAAACCCATACAAATCTTCACCTTCGCCTCCACAAGATAATAATCAGACATCCCTCCAGTTGCACCTCTCAGCACATTAACATCTAAAAGTCTCTCTTTCGCGCGCCTATCAATTAACACGTAATCCAGCATTTACATTAAAGGATTTAAGCAACATGGGAAGAAAAGTGAAATTATTATTAAAAGGGAGAACTAAAAGATTCTTCGTGTCAATGGGAGGTTTGGGCTCAACTCTATAAAATGATTTCTCTTGGTTGCATCTATAAAGTTCCTTGTAGAAACTGTGATATATTCTATGTTGGTCAGACTGGTAAGGATCTTTCAGTTAGACGTAAGCAACATAAACATAGTATGAGAACGGGACAAGAATCAAATGCCTTGTTTATTCATGTTAAAAACTAAGATCATTGTATTGACTCAGTTGTTAACTCTAACTCTATTATCTAGAGAAATATCATTGAATCTTCTATTATTAAAGACACAAAGAATTATAATCTTGATATTAGTGATGGTCTATACAAATTAGATAACTTTACTGTTGATAAGATTTGTAAAATGATAAGTTTATGAACGCTCGTTTTATGTTTTGGACAATCTCATGTTTATCAAATGGCGTCCTAGCTTCGTCTCTTCGATGTATATCAACTGTTATATTTCTCTCTTGTTTCTCCCCTGATGATGTGATTATTACACGAAATTCCACTTGGGAACTTTTCGTGTTTCATTTTCCCCGTGGACTCATACGAATATCTTGATCACGTGCAAAATTGTGATCCTTTCCAATATATATATATATATATATATATATATATATATATATATATATATATATATATATATATATATATATATATATATATTTTCTTTTTTTTTTTTTGCTTTGTCGCTGTCTCCCGCGTTTGCGAGGTAGCGCAAGGAAACAGACGAAAGAAATGGCCCAACCCACCCCCATACACATGTATATACATACGTCCACACACGCAAATATACATACCTACACAGCTTTCCATGGTTTACCCCAGACGCTTCACATGCCCTGATTCAATCCACTGACAGCACGTCACCCCCGGTATACCATATCGCTCCAATTCACTCTATTCCTTGCCCTCCTTTCACCCTCCTGCATGTCCAGGCCCCGATCACACAAAATCTTCTTCACTCCATCTTTCCACCTCCAATTTGGTCTCCCTCTTCTCCTCGTTCCCTCCACCTCCGACACATATATCCTCTTGGTCAATCTTTCCTCACTCATTCTCTCCATGTGCCCAAACCATTTCAAAACACCCTCTTCTGCTCTCTCAACCACGCTCTTTTTATTTCCACACATCTCTCTTACCCTTACGTTACTTACTCGATCAACCCACCTCACACCACACATTGTCCTCAAACATCTCATTTCCAGCACATCCACCCTCCTGCGCACCACTCTATCCATAGCCCACGCCTCGCAACCATACAACATTGTTGGAACCACTATTCCTTCAAACATACCCATTTTTGCTTTCCGAGATAATGTTCTCGACTTCCACACATTCTTCAAGGCTCCCAGAATTTTCGCCCCCTCCCCCACCCTATGATCCACTTCCGCTTCCATGGTTCCATCCGCTGCCAGATCCACTCCCAGATATCTAAAACACTTCACTTCCTCCAGTTTTTCTCCATTCAAACTCACCTCCCAATTGACTTGACCCTCAACCCTACTGTACCTAATAACCTTGCTCTTATTCACATTTACTCTTAACTTTCTTCTTTCACACACTTTACCAAACTCAGTCACCAGCTTCTGCAGTTTCTCACATGAATCAGCCACCAGCGCTGTATCATCAGCGAGCAACAACTGACTCACTTCCCAAGCTCTCTCATCCCCAACAGACTTCATACTTGCCCCTCTTTCCAAAACTCTTGCATTCACCTCCCTAACAACCCCATCCATAAACAAATTAAACAACCATGGAGACATCACACACCCCTGCCGCAAACCTACATTCACTGAGAACCAATCACTTTCCTCTCTTCCTACACGTACACATGCCTTACATCCTCGATAAAAACTTTTCACTGCTTCTAACAACTTGCCTCCCACACCATATATTCTTAATACCTTCCACAGAGCATCTCTATCAACTCTATCATATGCCTTCTCCAGATTCATAAATGCTACATACAAATCCATTTGCTTTTCTAAGTATTTCTCACATACATTCTTCAAAGCAAACACCTGATCCACACATCCTCTACCACTTCTGAAACCACACTGCTCTTCCCCAATCTGATGCTCTGTACATGCCTTCACCCTCTCAATCAATACCCTCCCATATAATTTTCCTATGACTGTGTCTTCTCTCCCGTCAACAACTATATTAGCATTACAACATAAATTGTAAAAAAAAAACCAGTTAAACGTAAATGACTGTGAGTGTCCAGTAATCCTAGTCTGTTTGATAGATAGGTTAGGCTTGATGGGTGACGAGTTAGTCATTTTTGTCGCCACGCGTCGTGTTTGGTTTATGAGAAATCAGTTGACATGAAGAGTTCATCTGGTCTGCTTTTCTCCTCTCCCCTTTGTCGAACGTAATTCCGTTCCTATTCATTTCTCTGGTGGAGTGTGAAATTTGTTCATTTAACTGACAACCGAAAGGTGCATTTTGCCATGACAGGAACAATGGTGAAAATGGTTGCCTGCCTCCAATATTGTTAGCTGGTGACGCGAGGGAGTGCAGGCTCTGCGTCCTAGCTGGCTCTGGCTGGGTAAGGGGACCATGCAAATGAGTGGGAGAGGTATAAAAGAAAGAGGCAGGAGGTCAAGAGAAAGGTGCAAGAGGTGAAAAGGAGGGCAAATGAGAGTTGGGGTGAGAGAGTATTATTAAATTTCAGGGAGAATAAAAAGATGTTTTGGAAGGAGGTAAATAAAGTGCGTAAGACAAGGGAGCAAATGGGAACTTCAGTGAAGGGGGCTAATGGGGAGGTGATAACAAGTAGTGGTGATGTGAGAAGGAGATGGAGTGAGTATTTTGAGGGTTTGTTGAATGTGTTTGATTATAGAGTGGCATATGTGGGGTGTCTTGGTCGAGGTGGTGTGCAAAGTGAGAGGGTCAGGGAAAATGATTTGGTAAATAGAGAATAGGTAGTAAAAGCTTTACGTAAGATGAAAGCCGGCAAAGCAGCAGGTGTGGATGGCACTGCAGTGAAATTTATTAAAAAAGGGGGTGACTGTATTGTTGACTGGTTGGTAAGGTTATTTAATGTATGTATGATTCATGGTGAGGTGCCTTAGGATTGGCGGAATGCTTGCATAGTGACATTGTCCAAAGGCAAAGGGGATAAGAGTGAGTGCTCAAATTACAGAGGTATAAGTTTGTAGAGTATTCCTGGTAAATTATGTGGGAGGGTATTGATTGAGAGGGCGAAGACATGTACAGAACATCAGATTGGGGAAGAGCAGTGTGGTTTCAGAAGTGGTAGAGGATGTGTGGATCAGGTGTTTGCTTTGAAGAATGTATGCGAGAAATACTTAGAAAAACAAATGGATTTGTATGTAGCATTTATGGATCTGGAGAAGGCATATGATAGAGTTGATAGAGATGCTCTGTGGAAGGTATTAAGAATATATGGTGTGGGAGGCAAGTTGTTAGAAGCAGTGAAAAGTTTTTATCGAGGATGTAAGGCATGTGTACCTGTAGGAAAGTGATTGGTTCTCAGTGAGAAGGAGATGGAGTGAGTATTTTGAAGGCTTGTTGAATGTGTTTGATGATAGAGTGGCAGATATAGGATGTTTTGGTCGAGGTGGTGTGCGAAGTGAGAGAGTTAGGGAGAATGATTTGGTAAACAGAGAAGAGGTAGTGATAGCTTTGCAGAAGATGAAAACTGGCAAGGCAGCAGGTTTAGATGGTATTGCAGTGGAATGTATTAAAAAGGGGGTGACTGTGTAGTTGACTGGTTGGTAAGGATATTTAATGTATGTATGACTCATGGTGAGGTGCCTGAGGATTGGCGGAATGCTTGCATAGTGCCATTGTACAAAGGCAAAGAAGATAAAGGTGAGTGCTCAAATTACAGAGGTATAAGTTTGTTGAGTATTCCTGGGAAACTATATGGGAGGGTATTGATTGAGAGGGTGAAGGCATGTACAGAGTATCAAATTAGGGAAGAGCAGTGTGGTTTCAGAAGTGGTAGAGGATACGTGGATCAGGTGTTTGCCTTGAAGAATGTATGTGAGAAATACTTAGGAAAACAAATGGATTTGTATGTAGCATTTATGGACCTGGAAATGGCATATGATAGAGTTGATAGAGAGGCTCCGTAGAAGGCATTAAGAGTGTGGGAGGCAAGTTGCTAGAAGCAGTGAAAAGTTTTTATCGAGGTTGTAAGGCATGTGTCCAAGTAGGCAGAGAGTAAAGTGATTGGTTCCCAGTGAATGTCGGTTTGCGGCAGGGGTGCGTGATGCCTCCATGATTGTTTAATTTGTTTATGGATGAGGTTGTTAGGGAGGTGAATGCAAGAGTTTTGGAGAGAGGGACAAGTATGCAGCCTGATGTGGATGAGAAGGCAGGGGAAGTGAGTCAGTGGTTGTTCGCTGATGATACAGCGCTGGTGACTGATTCGGGTGAGAAACTGCAGAAGTTGGTGACTGAGTCAGGTAAAGTATGTGAAAGAAGAAAGCTGAAAGTAAATGTGAATAAGAGCAAGGTTTTTAGGTACAGTAGGGTTGAGAGACAAGACAACTGGGAGGTAAGTTTGAACGGATAAAACTGGAAGAAGTGAAGTATTTTAGATATCTGGGAGTGGATTTAGCAACGGATGGAACCATGCAAGCGAAAGTGAGTCACAGGGTGGGGAAGGGGGCGAAGATTCGGGGAGCGTTGAAGAATATGTGGAAGACGAGACCGTTATCTCGGAGAGCAAAAATGGGTATGTTTGAAGGAATAGTGGTTCCAACGATGTTATATAGCTGCGAGTCATGGGCTACAGATAGGGTTGTGGAGAGGAGGGTGGATATGTTGGAAATGAGATGTTTGAGGACAATATCTGGTGTGAGGTGGTTTTATGTGGCGAGTAATGAAAGAGTAAGAGAGATGTATGGTAATGAAAAGGGTGTGGTTGAGACAGCAGATAGGGTTATTGAAGTGGTTTGGTCACATGGAGAGAATGAGTGAGGAAAGATTGAGAAAGAGGATATTTGTGTTGGAAATGGAGGGAACGAGAAGGGGCAGACCAAATTTGAGGTTGAAGGATGGAGTGAAAATGATTCTGAGCGATTGGGGCCTGAACATACAGGAGGGTGAAAGGTGTGCAAGAATAGAGTGATTGGAACGATGTGGTATACCGAGGTGGACGTGCTATCAATGGATTGAACCAGGGCATGTGAGGCGTCTGGGTTAAACCATGGAAAGTTTTGTGGGGCCTGTATGTGGAAAGGGAGCTGCGGGCACGCAGTGGGAAGGGGGTGCCATTTCATGTTTGATGGGGTGGCGACGAGATTGGATGAAGTCAGCATGTATGAATATATACATGTGTATGTATGCATATGTCTGTGTAAGTATATGAATGTATACATTGAAATGTATATGTATGTATATGTGCGTGTGTGGGCGTTTATGTATATACATGTGTATGTGGGTGGGTTGGGCCATTCTTTCGTCTGTTTCCTAACGCTTCTTCGCTACCACGGGAGACAGCGACAAAATATAAGAAAATGATATATATATATATATATATATATATATATATATATATATATATATATATATATATATATATATATATATAAGAAACAGAAGAGAAGGGCAAAAAGTCTGAGAAAAATATTAACATCAGTTCCTGTAATAAAAGTTGTAAGTTTTGGGATAACAAGAAAATTTTGGAAGTCATAAAGTTTGAATGACATTCTGATATTTCAAAACAGTTTACCTTTGTCATACCTACACATAGTTACTTACTGGCCCTATAAAGTTATTAGTAGATCATCTCAGTTTTACTCTGCTATAAGAAGATTTTATCCTTGGGGATAGGAGAGAAAGAATACTTCCCACGCATTCCTCACGTGTCGTAGAAGGTGACTAAAGGGGACGGGAGCGGGGGGCCAGAAACCCTCCCCTCCTTGTATTTTAACTTTCTAAAAGGGGAAACAGAAGAAGGAGTCACGGAGGAGTGCTCATCTTCCTCGAAGGCTCAGATTGGGGTGTCTAAATGTGTGTGGATGTAACCAAGATGAGAAAAAAGGAGAGATAGGTAGTATGTTTGAGGAAAGGAACCTGGATGTTTTGGCTCTGAGTGAAACGAAGCTAAAGGGTAAAGGGGAAGAGTGGTTTGGGAATGTCTTGGAAGTAAAGTTAGGGGCTAGTGAGAGGACAAGAGCAAGGGAAGGAGTAGCACTACTCCTGAATCAGGAGATGTGGGAGTATGTGATAGAGTGTAAGAAAGTAAATTCTAGATTGATATGAGTAAAACTGAAAGTTAATGGAGAGAGATGGGTGATTATTGGTGCATATGCACCTGGGCATGAGAAGAAAGATCATGAGAGGCAAGTGTTTTGGGAGCAGCTGAATGAGTGTGTTAGTGGTTTTGATGCACAAGACCGGGTTATAGTGATGTGTGATTTGAATGCAAAGGTGAGTAATGTGGCAGTTGAGGGAATAATTGGTATACATGGAGTGTTCAGCGTTGTAAATGGAAATGGTGAAGAGCTTGTAGATTTATGTGCTGAAAAAGGACTGGTGATTGGGAATACCTGGTTTAAAAAGCGAGATATACATAAGTATACGTATTTAAGTAGGAGAGATGGCCAGAGAGTGTTATTGGATTACGTGTTAATTGATAGACGCACGAAAGAGAGACTTTTGGATGTTAATGTGCTGAGAGGTGCAACTGGAGGGATGTCTGATCATTATCTTGTGGAGGCGAAGGTGAAGATTTGTGGGGGTTTTCAGAAAAGAAGAGAGAATGTTGGAGTGAAGAGAATGGCGAGAGTAAGTGAGCTTGGGAAGGAGACTTGTGTGAGGAAGTACCAGGAGAGACTGAGTACAGAATGGAAAAAGGTGAGAACAAAGGAGGTAAGGGGAGTGGGGGAGGAATGGGATGTATTTAGGGAATCAGTGATGGCTTGCGCAAAAGATGCTTGTGGCATGAGAAGCGTGGGAGGTGGGTTGATTAGAAAAGGTAGTGAGTGGTGGGATGAAGAAGTAAGATTATTAGTGAGAAAGAAGAGAGAGGCAATTGACGATTTTTGCAGGGAAAGAGTGCAAATGAGTGGGAGAGGTATAAAAGAAAGAGGCAGGAGGTCAAGAGAAAGGTGCAAGAGGTGAAAAAAAGGGCAAATGAGAGTTGGGGTGAGAGAGTATCATTAAATTTCAGGGAGAATAAAAAGATGTTTTGGAAGGAGGTAAATAAAGTGCGTAAGACAAGGGAGCAAATGGGAACTTCAGCGAACGGGGCTACTGGAGAGGTGATAACAAATAGTGGTGATGTGAGAAGGAGATGGAGTGAGTATTTTGAAGGTTTCTTGAATGTGTTTGATGATAGAGTGGCAGATATAGGGTGTTTTGGTCGAGGTGGTGTGCAAAGTGAGAGGGTTAGGGAAAGTGATTTGGTAAATAGAGAAGAGGTAGTAAAAGCTTTATGGAAGATGAAAGCCGGCAAAGCAGCAGGTTTGGATGGTATTGCAGTGGAATGTATTAAAAAAAATGGGGTGACTGTATTGTTGACTGGTTGGTAAGGTTATTCAATGTATGTATGACTCATGGTGAGGTGCCTGAGGATTGGCGGAATGCTTGCATAGTGCTATTGTACAAAGGCAAAGGGGATAAGAGTGAGTGCTCAAATTACAGAGGTATAAGTTTGTTGAGTATTCCTGGTAAATTGTATGGGAGGGTATTGATTGAGAGGGTGAAGGCGTGTACAGAGCATCAGATTGGGGAAGAGCAGTGTGGTTTCAGAAGTGGTAGAGGATGTGTGGATCAGGTGTTTGCTTTGAAGAATGTATGTGAGAAATACTTAGACAAACAAATGGATTTGTATGTGGCATTTATGGATCTGGAGAATTCATATGATAGAGTTGATAGAGGTGCTCTGTGGAAGGTTTTGAGAATATATGGTGTGGGAGGTAAGTTGTTAGAAGCAGTGAAAAGGTTTATCGAGGATTAAGGCATGTGTACGTGTAGGAAGAGAGGAAAGTGATTGGTTCTCAGTGAATGTAGGTTTACGGCAGAGGTGTGTGATGTCTCCATGGTTGTTTAATTTGTTTATGGATGGGGTTGTTAGGGAGGTGAATGCAAGAGTTTTGTAAAGAGGGGCAAGTATGCAGTCTGTTGTGGATGAGAGAGCTTGGGAAGTGAGTCAGTTGTTGTTCGCTGATGATACAGCGCTGGTGGCTGATTCATGTAAGAAACTGCAGAAGCTGGTGACTGAGTTTGGTAAAGTGTGTGAAAGAAGAAAGTTGAGAGTAAATGTGAAGAAGAGCAAGGTTATTAAGTACAGTAGGGTTGAGGGTCAAGTCAATTGGGAGGTAAGTTTGAATGGAGATAAACTGGAGGAAGTAAAGTGTTTTAGACTTCTGGGAGAGGATCTGGCAACGTATGGAACCATGGAAGCGGAAGTGAATCATAGGGTGGGGGAGGGGGCGAAAATTCTGGGAGCCTTGAAGAATGTTTGGAAGTCGAGAACATTATCTCGAAAAGCAAAAATGGGTATGTTTGAAGGAATAGTGGTTCCAACAATGTTGTATGGTTGCGAGGCGTGGGCTATGGATAGAGTTGTGCGCAGTAGGGTGGATGTGCTGGAAATGAGATGTTTGAGGACAATATGTGGTGTGAGGTGGTTTGATCGAGTAAGTAATGTAAGGGTGAGAGAGATGTGTTGAAATAAAAAGAGTGTGGTTGAGAGAGCAGAAGAGGGTGTTTTGAAATGGTTTGGTCACATGGAGAGAATGAGTGGGGAAAGATTGACCAAGAGGATATATGTGTCAGAGGTGGAGGGAACGAGGAGAAGTGAGAGACCAAATTGGAGGTAGAAAGATGGAGTGAAAAAGATTTTGTGTGATCGGGGCCTGAACATGCAGGAGGGTGAGAGGCGTGCAAGGAATAGAGTGAATTGGAGCGATGTGGTATACCGGGGTCGACGTGCTGTCAATGGATTGATCCAGGGCATGTGAAGCGTCTGGGGTAAACCATGGAAAGTGTGTGGGGCCTGGATGTGGAAAGGGAGCTGTGGTTTCGGTGCATTATTACATGACACCTAGAGACTGGGTGTGAACGAATGGGGCCTTTGGTGTCTTTCCTAGCGCTACCTCGCACACATGAGGGGGGAGGGGGTTGTTATTCCATGTGTGGCGAGGGGGCGATGGGAACAAATAAAGGCAGATAGTATGAATTCTGTACATGTGTATATATGTCTGTGTGTGTATATATATGTGTACATTGAGATGTATAGGTATGTATATTTGCGTGTGTGGACGTGTATGCATATACATGTGTATGTGGGAGGGTTGGGCCATTCTTTCGTCTGTTTCCTTACGCTACCTCGCTAACGCAGGAGACAGCGACAAAGCAAAATAAAATAAATATATATATATATATATGTATATTATCCCTGGGGATAGGGGAGAAAGAATACTTCCCACGTATTCCCTGCGTGTCGTAGAAGGCGACTAAAAGGGGAGGGAGCGGGGGGCTGGAAATCCTCCCCTCTCACTTTTTTTTTTAATTTTCCAAAAGAGGGAACAGAGAAGGGGCCCAGGTGAGGATATTCCCTCAAGGGCCCAGTCCTCTGTTCTCAACGCTACCTCGCTAATGCGGGAAATGGCGAATAGTATGAAAGAAAGAAATATATGTATATATATTTTCTTTTTTTTTTTGCTTTGTCGCTGTCTCCCGCGTTTGCGAGGTAGCGCAAGTTAACAGACGAAAGAAATGGTCCAATTCACCCCCATACACATGTATATACATACGTCCACACACGCAAATATACATACCTACACAGCTTTCCATGGTTTACCACAGACGCTTCACATGCCTTGATTCAATCCACTGACAGCATGTCAACCACATCGCTCCAATTCACTCTATTCCTTGCCCTCCTTTCACCCTCCTGCATGTTCAGGCCCCGATCACACAAAATCTTTTTCACTCCATCTTTCCACCTCCAATTTGGTCTCTCTATTCTCCTCGTTCCCTCCACCTCCGACACATATATCCTCTTGGTCAATCTTTCCTCACTCATTCTCTCCATGTGCCCAAACCATTTCAAAACACCCTCTTCTGCTCTCTCAACCACGCTCTTTTTATTTCCACACATCTCTCTTACCCTTACGTTACTTACTCGATCAAACCACCTCACACCACACATTGTCCTCAAACATCTCATTTCCAGCACATCCATCCTCCTGCGCACAACTCTATCCATAGCCCACGCCTCGCAACCATACAACATTGTTGGAACCACTATTCCTTCAAACATACCCATTTTTGCTTTCCGAGATAATGTTCTCGACTTCCACACATTCTTCAAGGCTCCCAGAATTTTCGCCCCCTCCCCAACCCTATGATCCACTTCCGCTTCCATGGTTCCATCCGCTGCCAGATCCACTCCAAGATATCTAAAACACTTCACTTCCTCCAGTTTTTCTCCATTCAAACTCACCTCCCAATTGACTTGACCCTCAACCCTACTGTACCTAATAACCTTGCTCTTATTCACATTTACTCTTAACTTTCTTCTTTCACACACTTTACCAAAGTCAGACACCAGCTTCTGCAGTTTCTCACATGAATCAGCCACCAGCGCTGTATCATCAGCGAACAACAACTGACTCACTTCCCAAGCTCTCTCATCCCCAACAGACTTCATACTTGCCCCTCTTTCCAAAACTCTTGCATTCACCTCCCTAACAACCCCATCCATAAACAAATTAAACAACCATGGAGACATCACACACCCCTGCCGCAAACCTACATTCACTGAGAACCAATCACTTTCCTCTCTTCCTACACGTACACATGCCTTACATCCTCGATAAAAACTGTTCACTGCTTCTAACAACTTGCCTCCCACACCGTATATTCTTAATACTTTCCACAGAGCATCTCTATCAACTCTATCATATGCCTTCTCCAGATCCATAAATGCTACATACAAATCCATTTGCTTTTCTAAGTATTTCTCACATACATTCTTCAAAGCAAACACCTGATCCACACATCCTCTACCACTTCTGAAACCACACTGCTCTTCCTCAATCTGATGCTCTGTACATGCCTTCACCCTCTCAATTAATACCCTCCCATATAATTTACCAGGAATACTCAACAAACTTATACCTTTGTAATTTGAGCACTCACTCTTATCCCCTTTGCCTTTGTACAATGGCACTATGAACGCATTCCACCAATCCTCAGGCACCTCACCATGAGTCATACATACATTAAATAACCTTACCAACCAGTCAACAATACGGTCACCCCCTTTTTTAATAAATTCCACTGCAATACCATCCAAACCTGCTGCCTTGCCGGCTTTCATCTTCCGCAAAGCTTTTACTACCTCTTCTCTGTTTAACAAATCATTTTCCCTAACCCTCTCACTTTGCACACCACCTCTACCAAAACACCCTATATCTGCCACTCTATCATCAAACACATTCAACAAACCTTCAAAATACTCACTCCATCTCCTTCTCACATCACCACTACTTGTTATCACCTCCCCATTTGCGCCCTTTACTGAAGTTCCCATTTGCTCCCTTGTCTTACGCACTTTATTTACTTCCTTCCAGAACATCTTTTTATTCTCCCTAAAATTTAATGATACTCTTTCACCCCAACTCTCATTTGCCCTTTTTTTCACCTCTTGCACCTTTCTCTTGACCTCCTGTCTCTTTCTTCTATACGTCTCCCACTCAATTATATATATATATATATATATATATATATATATATATATTTTTTTTTTTTTTTTTTTTATACTTTGTCGCTGTCTCCCGCGTTTGCGAGGTAGCGCAAGGAAACAGACGAAAGAAATGGCCCAACCCCCCCCCCATACACATGTATATACACACGTCCACACACGCAAATATACATACCTACACAGCTTTCCATGGTTTACCCCAGACGCTTCACATGCCTTGCTTCAATCCACTGACAGCACGTCAACCCCTGTATACCACATGACTCCAATTCACTCTATTTCTTGCCCTCCTTTCACCCTCCTGCATGTTCAGGCCCCGATCACACAAAATCTTTTTCACTCCATCTTTCCACCTCCAATTTGGTCTCCCTCTTCTCCTCGTTCCCTCCACCTCCGACACATTCTCTTGGTCAATCTTTCCTCACTCATTCTCTCCATGTGCCCGAACCATTTCAAAACACCCTCTTCTGCTCTCTCAACCACGCTCTTTTTATTTCCACACATCTCTCTTACCCTTACGTTACTTACTCGATCAAACCACCTCACACCACACATTGTCCTCAAACATCTTATTTCCAGCACATCCATCCTCCTGCGCACAACTCTATCCATAGCCCACGCCTCGCAACCATACAACATTGTTGGAACCACTATTCCTTCAAACATACCCATTTTTGCTTTCCGAGATAATGTTCTCGACTTCCACACATTCTTCAAGGCTCCCAGAATTTTCGCCCCCTCCCCCACCCTATGATCCACTTCCGCTTCCATGGTTCCATCCGCTGCCAGATCCACTCCCAGATATCTAAAACACTTCACTTCCTCCAGTTTTTCTCCATTCAAACTCACCTCCCAATTGACTTGACCCTCAACCCTACTGTACCTAATAACCTTGCTCTTATTCACATTTACTCTTAACTTTCTTCTTTCACACACTTTACCAAACTCAGTCACCAGCTTCTGCAGTTTCTCACATGAATCAGCCACCAGCGCTGTATCATCAGCGAACAACAACTGACTCACTTCCCAAGCTCTCTCATCCCCAACAGACTTCATACTTGCCCCTCTTTCCAAAACTCTTGCATTCACCTCCCTAACAACCCCATCCATAAACAAATTAAACAACCATGGAGACATCACACACCCCTGCCGCAAACCTACATTCACTGGGAACCAATCACTTTCCTCTCTTCCTACACGTACACATGCCTTACATCCTCGATAAAAACTTTTCACTGCTTCTAACAACTTGCCTCCCACACCATATATTCTTAATACCTTCCACAGAGCATCTCTATCAACTCTATCATATGCCTTCTCCAGATCCATAAATGCTACATACAAATCCATATATATATATATATATGTGTGTGTGTGTGTGTGTGTGTGTGTGAACGGATGTGTCATTTTTCTTCTGTTTCCTGGCGATACCTTGCTGACGCGGGAAACAGTGATCAAGTATAATAAATGATATAAATAAGTAAATAAATAAGTATATATGTATATAACTTAATTAAAATGAAAAATCTGGAGCACCCCAACGTGCAGAATGCAGCACGATTGAAGCACTTTACATGTGATGCACAGTATTAATCATACCTGTTGAGGAATAAGAACATGAATATCTGTTTTGGTTCTGCATGAAAGAATGAATTATAATTCACTGGAACACGTGTCTTTATGCTTACCACGTTCGCCGTTTTCTCCTTTGTGACATTCTTATTCAAGGAGGAGCTTTGATATTCTCTAAGTTCATGTTTTAATTAGATCAATTATTTTGAATATAGATGTTGCTCATGCCCGTACCATTTACTGGATTTTGGTCATGCCATTACTAGTCACTGGTTGTTGGCCATTCCAGAGCCAGTTACTGAATGTGTCATTCCAGTACTAGTTACTGGATGCTGCTCATGCCAATACTAGTTTCTCAATGCTACTCATGTCAAAGTCTTGTCTTTTTCCACTGCGTTTGTGACTCTTATCACTCTCAGCGGTTTACTTTCACACTATAAGTTTGTCATCATCAAGCCATCTATTCCTGTACAAAAAACGTAATTTCGTAAAACACGATAACTGATGAATTAATGGCGATAAAATCTGAACCGTAGGTTTGAAGAATGTATTGATATCTTTGTGTCAAGACTGAACGTTTTGGTCCACTGGGAGCTCCCAGAGGTGCGGTCTTGTCTCCTTACAGGCTCTGTACAGCCGACTAATGTTGTGTGCGCGTCTGGCGCGGATCCATTTATCGAACGCAGTGTAAACTCCCAACCCGCGAGCTTCAGAAAAGTTTTCTTTAAATCTTTACCCGACAATGGTTCGAGGCTTCATGGAAAAATTGGGTATGAATGATCTGGGGATAATGATTCGAGGCTTCATGGAAGAGTGGTTCCAGGGTTCAGTGGGCATGGGCTGTTAACCAGCGACCCAACCAATCATAATAATTCGTGTCCCACTCAACGACTCCGAGACATGCGAAGCAGGACCCGATCCCAACAAGTCAGTGTCGAGCCGGAACCCCACATTATAACCTCTCAGTCTGGCCATCTGGGATGAAGTAAAGCAAACTTGGGTTTTTTTTTTTTTATAAAATACAGTCATATCTTGTCCATTTCTTCATCTCAACATTATTTTTGTTTCAAGACCACAGAATCACCAGGAAGAGACATACATTTCAGTATTACTTGCATAGGTATTAAGACTACTTGAATCTTTGCAGCTTAAACAAAAGCTCTCCAGTGGTAGGATGACGGGATATATAAGATATTGCACAACGTCGCTGGTGACCTTTTCCACCGAATATCTTCTGCGAATAATATAGAGCGAGTTAATCCTTCAGGCCATAAGTCAGGTCTGCACCAGACACTTAGTAACACTCTTCCTCCACGTCACGCTGCTGTCCAGCTCAGACTATTAATTTAGAAGTTATTTTGATTATCACTGACAAATCTTAGGATTAGACACTGCCATCCTAAATACCACACCTTTATTTCACTGTGCATTGAGAACACCCGTTTGAACGATCAATTGGCCATCTGCTGTAGTTGTGTGAGACGCTGTGCCCCGGCAGCAGACGTCAAGCCAGCTTCCCGTCGCTTGAGGCTTATGGAAACGAGACTGATGGATCCATGTCTTTTCTAATAGGTCCTATAGTTGTTGTTAAATGTACCCCGCACCTGAATGTTGAGACAGTAGTCTTTGACTCAGATTTCATCGCATTAAAGTCTTAACAAAAGTATACAGTCCAGCGGCATGTACCTTCGTTAGCGGCCTATTTACATGCTCATATAGTGATGATGTCTGATTCGTCCACTGTCACTTGGTCTTCCACGTATTCTCTACTACAGCATAAGACAATGTGAGGCAAACCTTAACTAAAATCAGATGTATTGAAGCTCAGCCGTGTAATGGTTCTCAGAGACTGCATATCAACAGATTTGTCGACTTGTATGATATATTTTTTTCCTCTGTTGTTTACGGCTAGATCTCTAAGATTTTGGCATTTGCTCCTATCAGCCCACTCATTTATAAGGCCTTGATTAGAGTCAATATTTTAAACAAAAAAGTACCTTATCACGTAAACCATGTTTAAGGAGGTAAATCCTGAAAAGGTAGCAGAAATATTACTGAAAATCTATTTAAGTTGCAGCTCTACTCTAAGGCTTTATTAAATGTTTTAATTGCGCATGCGTCATGGCGGGTGTCTGGGAATATCAGTGGCGAATTCTATCATAGTGTAATCGATTGGTTAAGGCTGATCTATACTGTCAGGCATACAACGTTCAAGCAGGGAATTCAAAGTAGTTCATAGACTTATCATGACACCATATGGCAGGTCTCGGTACGGTTGATATACACGGCAGTGAGACAGCTTTCCTAACAATTATTGTAACCCCATTTCATGGTTATTTCCATCGAAGGTGACCTCAATATAATGTTCATTATGGCAAATGACTAAATGTCACTAACAATCGCTATATTACATCATAAAAGCAGGGCTACCAATGTATGGCTAATCCAATGGGCATTTCTCAAAATCCTTTTCACATAGTGTCATACTATCTCACACAACAAAGTGGTAAGATACTTTTTTATCGAGTGTACAAACACAGATTGCTAAGTGTCGTCGTGCTATTGAATTTCTCGAATATCCATAACTGCGCCAACAATGCAATAGGTCAGCATCAGACCTGCACAGCTGACGGGCTAGCATCTATATAACATAAAGTGCTAGTTACCTTGATGCTAAAATGTTTTAGTTATAACTAGTAAAATAGGCTATCAATACTAACAGATCACAGTGTGAAAACTATTTAGTTCAGTGGTTACGTGATGCGTGTGTTGGTGCTGGAGGCCCTGCCACCCAGGGCCGGGGGTTCCAGGTCCCTTGATGGTCATTAGTCACCCATGATTCCTTGATAGCCTCTGCCATCGACCCCTCTCCCTTCCCTCCTCTGCCTTGCCCTCGTTTCTCCGTCCACCCATAAACCACCCTACTGCCCCTCTCTCTCGTAAACAGTCAGACACGAGGTATACAGTAGCTGAGCAAGGCTGTTAGCGTGGCAACGCGTCAGGTCGCGTGTGTGCGGGTCCATAATTTCAGGTGAGCTGTGATGATGTGTGAGCGTCTCATGAGGGAGCGACTCACTATACGTACGACTCACGGCCTCATATAACTGGTTACCCAGTCGTTCTCGACGAGTTTGAATAATCATTTGGTGATCTTTATTTCTTCCTTTGTTCCCACCTGATTATCAAACTGTGAATTTGAGTTAGACTCCTGTTGTCATGCAAGATAAAACATTTAGGGGATTACCACCCAGCTGTAGCACACTGGTTACGCTTTGTACTTGACCTCATGAGGCGCAGTTGGGTGGGGTTGCCGAAAGCCGCTATGTTTTGGACGCGAGTGGTCCAGCGTCGAGTAAAACGCGTCAACCTATGGGCTCAACTTTTTTTCCTAGGTGTTAAAGTTCGCTGCAGAAAGATGTATGAAAACATTATCGGTATGCACGACACGGATCAGACGAAGGTGACAGTAAAGGAAAACTGTGGATGAATCTTTCTTTCCGTTGTTACTCGAGTCTTCTATGGCAACCATAAAGATGGAGGTAACAGGAGAAAGCTCAAGTAACCTTCAACATACAAGATTCATGCATGGTTCTCCTTCACTCTCTGTCTGCTTCGTCGGCCACATTTCCTAGATACCGATTAGGATCTTATACCATTCAATCTTACAGCGAAGTGCGACCTATGAGACCATCAGCACTAAAGCCTGAGCCCACCACTAATTTGAGAGACTATGCTGATGACAGTGACGGACAACAGAATGTGACAGCGAACACCTTACGGGCTTGACACTGTGTCACATTTGACGCTGAAGGCGCAGCAGTGACTACTGACAGTGACACAGTCATGGTACTGGAGTGTTGACGGTATCACAACAAGGGCGTGGGAGTACTGACGGTTGTCACACGATAAGGGCGCGCGTGTGTTGACGGTGAACCAGCAAAGACGTGGGCGTACTGACGGCGGTGACACAGTCAGGGCGCAATAATACTGACGATGAGACACAAAGATCTTCGTAATTTCTATGGGTGAAGGCGTAGCAGCAGGTGGGTGACCTGGGAGAACCTGATGGCGTGAGGTGTTTGTAGGCAACTCACTAAAGTGGTTACAACCGTGGCGTAATCTATGATGGCGTGGGTGAGTGAGGGCATGCCGTGTTTTTGGGTGAGTCACCGTCGTCGTAAAGGTATTCACTAGTGAATCACTGTCGTCACAAAGATATTCACTGATAAGTTACTGTGGTAAAGGTATTCAGTGGTGAGTCATGGTAGTCGTAGAGTTCAGTGGTGAGTCACCTGTTGTTGTCGTAAAGGTATTCAATAGTGAGTCACTGATGTCTTGGGGTGGCCTTAGGTGAGTCATTGATGTCATAGAGGGCTTTATGGGTGTTGGTGGGTGACAGAGTGAAGGTGTGGGTGTTGATCGGTGAGTGTGAAGGTTGTGGGTGCTGATGGGTGACAGTGTGTTGGGGAGGATGTGTTGCATGAAATATGAAGGTGCGGGTGTTGATGAGTGACTGTGTGAAGGGGTGGGTGCTGGTGAATGACAGTGTGAAGATGTGGGTGTTGGTGGGTGACAGCGTGAAGGTGAAGGTGTTTGTGAGTGACTGTGTGAAGGGGTGGATGCTGGTGAATGACAGTGTGTGTTGGTAGGTGACAGTGTGAAGTGCAGGGTGTTGGTGAATGACAATGGGAAAAGTGGTTGTTGGTGGGTGACTGTTTGAAAGAGCGGGTGTTGGTGGGTCAGAGTATGAAGGGGTGGGTTCTGGCGGGTGACATTGTGAAAGGATAGATGTTGGTGGATGACACTGTGAAGGGATGGGTGTTAGTGGATGAAAATGCGAAGGGGTTGTTGTTGGTGGGTGACTGTGTGAAGGTGTGGGTGTTGGTGGGTGACAGTGTGAAGGCGTGGATGTTTGTATGTGGCAGTGTGAAGGTGTGGGTGTTGGTGGGTGACAGTGTGAAGATGTGGGTGTTGGTGAGTGACGGTGTGAAGGTGTGGGTGTTTGTGGGTGACAGTGTGGTGTTGTTGGGTGACAGTGTGAAGGTGTAGGTTTTGGTGAGTGACAGTGTGAAGGTGTGGATGTTTGTGGGTGACAGTGTGAGGGTGTGGGTGTTGGTGAGTGGCAGTGTGATGTGGATGTTTGTGGGTGACAATGTGAAGGTGTGGGTGTTGGTGGGTGGCAGTGTGAAGGTCTGGGTGTTGGTGGGTGACAGTGTGAAGGTGTGAGTGTTGGTGGGTGGCAGTGTGAAAGGCTGGGTGTAGGTGGGTGGCAGTGTGAAGGGCTGGGTGTTGGTGGGTGGCAGTGTGAAGGGCTGGGTGGCAATGTGAAGGTGTGGAATGTTAATCTTTTTTAAATGAATAAAGAAGCGTGGTCTATATACGAGCGAGAAAACGTAGGCGTGGAGTGAGTGTGGGAGGGAGTGGTGGGGGACGCCGCGTGGGGCGTTGTGAGGCGTGGTGGTGATACAGCTCAATGGGTTAATGATGAGTAAAACTGGACACCCACCTGGGCCGCCGGACGGACTGGGGGTAGCACGGGCAGCACGCCGCCGCGCGCCCCGGCGCACGTGCCTGGCACGCGCCTCTCTGGGGGCACGGGCTATACAGGGGATTACTGTAATACCTGGTGGACTAGGGTAATTATCTCTTGGAGAAAGGAGCCATTATAGGGTCAATGCAAGACCTGCAGGGCTTGGATAAATATATCTGGAATTACTGGGGGTTACTGTAATGCCCAAAGAGACGGGTAATTATCTCTGGGGAACAGAGGCCACTGGAGTCAATGTAGAACCTGGAGGAACTTAGAAAGATTGTATCTGTTGATTTAGGATTAATTATGTCGTGGATCAGATATCTTTAGAGGATCTATCATGTTAATTACCCTTATGTAATTGAGACCAGGAAAGGATCACAATTTTGCGCGTGATCAAGATATTCCTATGAGTCCACGGGGAAAATGAAACACGAAAAGTTCCCAAGTGCACTTTCGTGTAATAATCACATCATTAGGGGAGACACAAGAGAGAAATATAACAGTCAGTTGATATACGTCGACCATACGAAGCTAGGACGCCATGAATGGCGTCCTAGCTTCGTCTCTTTGATGTATATCAACTGACTGTTATATTTCTCTCTTGTGTCTCCCCTAATGATGTGATTATTACACGAAAGTGCACTTGGGAACTTTTCGTGTTTCATTTTCCCCGTGGACTCATAGGAATATATATATATATATATATATATATATATATATATATATATATATATATATATATATATATATATATATATATATATATATATATATATATATATATATATATATACATATCAGTGGTGGGAATCATCTCTGGCGTGCTGGAGGAAGTAAATAGCCTCCTTGGGACAATAACATGTTACTTCGAGGTTCTTGGCAAGTAATTATCTGTGGAAAGAGAGCGAATTCATTATCATACGGAAAACTAACGAGTTGATTATCGTCAAAGTGAAGTTGATTATCTTTTTTTGGGGGGAAAATATTGGGTTAATTATTTGCTAAGATATTAAGCAGTTTCGTATAACAGGAAGAACAAGAATAGAAGATGACCTGGCGATGAATGGATGCCATAAAGCAAGATTACTCATTCTAGGTAATACGTGAGTCTGATCATTATCCAGGTAGTCGAGGATCAATCATCGTGGAGGAGCTGAGATTAATCTTCTAACCGTTAAGTGGTAGTAGACCATACTGAGAGTCAAACCTGAGGACTTTACCCAAGCCACTAAACTGAGATAAATTATCCTGAGAGCTTTTACGTTGCGGGGTTACCCTAAAAGTGACTATCGTTTGGGATGAGCTGAGAGTAAATACCTTAAGGGTTTAGCTGAGAATAGTTACTTCGATGGTTACGTTGTGGTTCGTTTGTTGTTCACGATGAGAGCAATTACCTTGTAGGTTAAGCTCAGAGTGATTACCTTGTGAGTCAAGCTTAGTGTGATGACCTTGTAGGTCAAGCTTAGTGTGATGACCTTGTAGGTCAAGCTTAGTGTGATGACCTTGTGGGTCAAGCTCAGAGTGATGACCTTATGAGTCAAGCTGAGGGTTTCTTTCTAATGGATTAACCTCAGAGTAATTATCTTGTGTGAGATTAATTACCTTGTAAGTTAAGCTCAAGGTAATTATCTTGTGGATTATCTTGAGTAATAACCTTTTTACGTCATCTGAGAGTAATTATCTTGTGTGTTCAGCTGAGGTGCTTTTTCGGGATTAATCTAAGTTAATACAAGTGTTCGTTGTTCTGTATATGGTAGATAAACACTCCAGGATCAATTAGCTGTCGTTTGTAATCGGAATAGATACTTCCAGGACGATACGATTAACAGTATATATGGACAAGTGAGATTAATCAAATGGAAGTAATTGATCATTTCTCACTGAAATCTGAAAGGAATGAGAGATCTTTTCGTATATGAGGACTTAAGGATTAATCATCTCTAAGGCGTTGGGTGTGTGGGAGCAACATCGCTGGCTGGAGCGATGGACCAATTCTCTCCGATCGCTTAACTCACCTATATATTCAGTTATGTGGTTCACTACGTCAACAACTATACATTTCATGGAGCTTATGGTATTCTGGGATCTATATACCTGTTGAAAATTAACGTTCAGCGCGTTTTTTGTTTCTGAGAACAGGACACCAAACCTGGGAACTCAAAGTGATGATACCCCTTGGGGTGTACATAGCTTCCTCCGTTTTCTTCACAGATCTTCCTCTTTGGAGGGGGGTCATATCTTTCTCAACATATACAGTCTGTGAGGATTATCTGGTTCTGGGATTTCCTTACCTTATACATTTAACCGGGATCTACATGATAGTGCTGGGATTTATACGATACCAAAATTTGTTGGGATTTGTATCACAGAGTTGGGATTCATAGATCAGAATTTGTTGGGATTTATATCATAGCGTTGGAATTTATATGATACTAGAATATGTTGGGATTTATATTGTAGCGTTGGAATTTATAAGATACCAGAATTTGTGAGCGTTGGAATCTGTATGACACCTGAATTTGTTGGGATTTATATCAAAACGCTGGGATTTATATGATACCAAAATTTGTTCGTACTATAGGATTTGTACATATTTTTGGTGCTAATGTCTATGATATCTATCCAACTTTTTGAAGTAGAACTTTCACTCGCATTCGTCTAGCTCTTTTTAACTCAGTCATTTAGGATATATCTGATGTCTCAAGTTGCATTGCAAGAAAATGATTGGATTCATATATCTTAAGTCCTTTGTTATAAATCCATTTTTTTTTCCTATTTGACTGCAAACTCGTCTCTTGGTTGATAACAGAAACATTGCATAGGATAGACCACTGCAGATATATGTGTGAATTACGATTTATGGATCATGGTTTAGATATCTGCATTATTCGTGTAAACACAAGGCACGATCTTAGAACTGCTGAACCAGTAATTCTTCTAGTTTCGGAGTTCACGTGAATTTTATTTCTGGTAATATCATCTTGGAGTTTACAGCGAATCCGAGTTTACATTGACTTTTCTAACTAAAGCACAAACTCTGGTCACCATCTTCTCCCAAGACCTGAGTCATTTCCTCTGTTAGTTTTGTGGTAAATAATAATCGTGAAAGAGAAACGTTACAAAATCGAATCTCATTATACGGCAGTGGGTTGCCTGACATATAATCCGACTCCACTAATAGCATCAAGGTAAGATTCACAGATGTAAAACAGGTTCGGTGTATTATTTCAAACAATGACTCACATGAACAATTGTTAGTAGATATGTACAACGTTAATGTATGAACAATTACCAGACTTCGTCGTTATGATTTATACAAACATTTCGTCAGTTTACGTTACTGTAGAAATTGTACGGAACTTAAAGTGAGGCAAGGAAGATCCCTAACCTATATGGCTTAATTAGGTGTTACTAAACGTGATATATTTTTCAACTTCACACACACACACACACACACTCTCTCTCTCTCTCTCTCTCTCTCTCTCTCTCTCTCTCTCTCTCTCTCTCTCTCTCTCTCTCTCTCTCTCTCTCTGAGGCAATGTGAGGTGTAATATGAGCGCTGGACGTAAAAGTATTGGGGATTTAAACTAACACACTGATGAGCAATGGCTAATTCAATATCATGAAAATCTTTAGACGTATGAAAAGATAAAAAGAATAAGAAAGGAACGATGTAGAAAACTGTATCTAAAAGAGTAAAGAGTTAGTAAAAGCATTGCGGAAGATGAAAGCCGGCAAGGCAGCGGGTTTGGATGGTATTGCAGTGGAATTTTTTAAAGAAGGGGGTGACTGTATTGTTGACTGGTTGGTAAGGTTATTTGATGTATGTATGATTCATGGTGAGGTGCCTGAGGATTGGCGGAATGCTTGCATAGTGCCATTGTGCAAAGGCAAAGGGGATAAGAGTGAGTGCTCAAATTAGAGAGATATAAGTTTGTTGAGTATTCCTGGTAAATTATATGGGAGGGTATTGATTGAGAGGGTGAAGGGATATACAGAGCATCAGATTGGGGAACAGCAGTGTGGTTTCAGAAGTGGTAGAGGATGTGTGGATCAGGTGCTTGCTTTGAAGAATGTATGTGAGAAATACTTAGAAAAGCAAATGGATTTGTATATAGCATTTATGGATCTGGAGAGAGCATATGATAGAGTTGATAGAGGTGTTCTGTGGAAGGTACTAAGAATATACGGTGTGGGAGGCAAGTTGTTAGAAGCAGTGAAAAGTTTTTATCGAGGATGTAAGGCATGTGTACGTGTAGGAAGAGAGGAAAGTGACTGGTTCTAAGTGAATGTAGGTTTGCGGCAGGGGTGTGTGATGTCTCCATGGTTGTTTAATTTGTTTATGGATAGGGTTGTTAGGGAGATGAGTGCAAGAGTTTTGGAGAGAGGGGCAAGTATGCAGTTTGTTGTGGATGAGAGAGCTTGGGTAGTGAGTCAGTTGTTGTTCGCTGATGATACAGCGCTGGTGGCTGATTCATGTGAGAAACTGCAGAAGCTGGTGACTGAGTTTGGTAAAGTGTGTGAAAAAAGAAAGTTGAGAGTAAATGTGAATAAGAGCAAGGTTATTAGGTACAGTAGGGGTGAGGGTCAAGTCAATTGGGAGGTAAGTTTGAATGGAGAAAAACTGGATGAAGTGAATTGTTTTAGATATCTGGGAGTGAATTTGGCAGCGGATGGAACCATGGAAGCGGAAGTGAATCATAGGGTGGGGGAAGGGGCGAAAATTCTGGGAGCCTTGAAGAATGTGTAGAGGTCGAGAACATTATCTCGGAAAGCAAAAATGGGTATGTTTGAAGGAATAGTGGTTCCAACAATGTTGTATGGTTGCGAGGCATGGGCTATGGATAGAGTTGTGTGGAGGAGAGTGGATGTGCTGGAAATGAGATGTTTGAGGACAATATGTGGTGTGAGGTGGTTTGATCGAGTAAGTAATGTAAGGGTAAGAGAGATGTGCGGTAATAAAAAGAGTGTGGCTGAGAGAGCAGAAGAGTGTGTTTTGAAATGGTTTGGTCACATGGAGAGAATGAGTGAGGAAAGATTGACGAAGAGGATATATGTGTCAGAGGTGGAGGGAACGAGGAGAAGTGGAAGACCAAATTGGAGGTGGAAAGATGGAGTGAAAAAGATTTTGAGTGATCGGGGCCTGAACATGCATATATACATATATATATATATATATATATATATATATATATATATATATATATATATATAGATATAAACGCTGAAAGCGTTTTACCGAACCTGACTGTACAACGCGGAGTTATATGAATACGAATAAAGTGTATATGAACGCGCACCTTCATAGAACATACAAAGCTCCATCAGCCAGGATTGAACCTAGGACCCCTTGTGCAAGAGGCAGGCATGCTAACCGCTAGGCTAAGGGACTGTATAATAGGAAACAACTATTCGAAATACTATATATATATATATATATATATATATATATATATATATATATATATATATATATATATATATATATATATATATATATATATATATATATATATATATATATATATATATATATATATATATACTATATATATACTATATATATATATATATATATATATATATATATATATATATATATATATATATATATATATATATATATATATATATATATATATATATATATATATATATATATATACACGCATACATATACACACACACACACACACACACACAGACATATACATATATACACATGTACATAATTCATACTTGCTGCCTATATTCATTCCCGTCGCCACCCTGCCGCACATGAAATGACAACCTCCTTACCCCGCATGCGCGAGAGGTAGCGCTAGGAAAAGACAACAAAGGCCACATTTGTTCACGCTCAGTCTCTAGCTGTAATGTATAATGTACCGAAACCACAGCTCCCTTTCCACATCCAAGTCCCACAAAACTTTCCATTTTTTACTCCAGACGCTTCATGTGCCCTGGTTAAATCCATTGACAGCACGTCGACCCTGGTATACCAATCGTTCTAAATCATTCTATTCCTTGCACGCCTTTCACCCTCCTGCATGTTTAGGCCCCTCTCGCTCAAAATCTTTTTCACTCCACCTTTCCACTTCCAATTTGATCTCCCACTTCTCCTCGTTCCCTCCACCTCTGACATATATATCCTCTTTGTCAATCTTTCCTCACTCATTTTCTCCATGTGACCAAACCATTTCAAAACACCCTCTTCTGCTCTCTCAACCACACTCTTTTTATTACCACACGTCTCTCTTACCCTTTCATTACATACTAGATCAAACCACCTCACACCACATATTGTCCTCAAACATCTCATTTCCACCTCATCCACCCTCCTCCGCACAACTCTTTCTATAGCCCACGCCTCGCAACCATATAACATTGTTGCAATCACAATTCCTTCAAACATACCCATTTTTCCTTTCAGAGATAATCTTCTCGCCTTCCACACATTTTTCAACACTCCCAGAACGTTCTCCCTCTCCCCCACCATTTGACTCACTTCCGCTTCCATGGTTCCATCTGCTGCCAAATCCACTCCAAGATATCTAACACACTTCACTTCCTCCAGTTTTTCTCCATTCAAACTTACCTCCCAATTGACTTATTCCTCCACCCTACTGTACCTAATAACCTTGCTCTTATTCACATTTCCTCTCAGCTTTCTTCTTTCACACACTTTACCAAACTCAGCCACCAGCTTCTACAGTTTCTCACCTGAATCAGCCACCAGTGTTGTATCATCAGCGAACAACAACTGACTCACCTCCCAAGACCTCTCATCCACAACAGACTGCATACTTGCCCCTCTTTCCAAAACTCTTGCATTCACCTCCCTGACAACCTCATCGATAAACAAATTAAACAACCATGGAGACATCACATACCCCTGTCGCAAACCGACATTTACTGAGAACCAAACACTTTCCTCTCTTCTTACTCGTACACATGCCTTACATCCTCGATATAAAACTTTTCACTGCTTCTAGGAACTTGCCTCCCACCTTCCACAGTGCATCTCTATCAACTCTATCATATGCCTTTTCCAGATCCATAAATGCTACATACAGATCCATTTGCTTTTCTAAGTATTTCTCACATACATTCTTCAAAGGAAACACCTGATCCACACATCCTCTATCACTTCTGAAACCACACTGCTCTTCCCCAATCTGATGCTCTGTACATGCTTTCACCCTCTCAGTCAATACCCTCCCATATAATTTCCCAGGAATACTCAACAAACTTATCCCTCTGTAATTTGAGCACTCACCTTTATCCTCTTTGCCTGTGTATAATGGCTCTATGCATGCATTCCGCCAATCCTCAGGCATCTCACCATGAGTCATACATACAGTAAATATCCTTATCAACCAGTCAACTACACAGTCACCCCTTTTTTAATAAATTCCACTGCAATACCATCCAAACCCGCTACCTTGCCGGCTTTCATCTTCCGCAAAGCTTTTACTACCTCTTTTCTGTTTATCAAATCATTCTCCCTAACCCTCTCTATTTGCACGCCACCTCGACCAAAACACCCTATATCTGCCACTCTATCATCTAACACATTCAACAAGGCTTCAAAATACTTACTCTATCTCCTTCTTACATTACCACTACTTGTTATTACCTCCCCGTCAGCTCCCTTCACCCATGTTCCCATTTGTTCTTTTGTCTTACGCACTTAATTTACCGCCTTCCAAAACATCTTATTCTCCCAAAAATTTAATGATACTCTCTCACCCCAACTCTCATTTGCCCTCTTTTTCACCTCTTGCACCTTTCTCTTGACCTCCTGCCTCTTTCTTTTATACATCTCCCAGTCATTTGCACTATTTCTCAGCAATAGTCGTCCAAATGCCTTTCTCTTCTCTTTCACTAACAATCTTACTTCTTCATCCCTCCGGTCACTACCCTTTCTAATCTGCCCACCTCCCACGTTTCTCATGCCATAAGCGTCTTTTGCGCAAGCCATCACTGCTTCACTAAATACATCCCATTCCTCCCTCAATCTCCTTACGTTCTTTGCTCTCACCTTATATATAATAGGAAACACTACTAACTGACAACCTTTAAAGTTATATGCTTAGATTATTTACTCGTTGATAAGCCTGAGGAGAAATAGATGTTTTTAACGTTTAGATGATGTTAAACTTCTTTAGGCTCTAACTGATAACTGAGTGCTAACTTAGAATAAGGTCAGAGTGAAGGCAGGCTAATATTATGAGCCAGAAGTGGAGACACGCATGGGTGACCTACGAATGTTACCAGATCTGTTAAGAGAAGGCTGACTCTAGGGGACTGTCCACAGTGACGGAGAGAAGTAGAGAATATTCAACGATACCATAAGGCTGGGGAGATTACTGGCAACTATATATAAACAGGATCAAAGGGTAACACTATTGTAGGACAGATTAAGAAGATGGGCGATCAAAGATGAAATCAGTTAAGTGATACATACAATCAAATGTGTGATAGAAAAACTGAATAAATGAAGGGAATTGAAGGAAATGTAGCCACAGGATAGAACTGATAAATGAACAGACTCAACGCAAAATGTGAGAAATGGTCGTCTATGGATGACTCTAATATGATAAAAACAAAATGGAAATACCCAAAACAGATGCCATTAGATCATCGATAACAGATGATGGGGAGCAAGGGCAAATTCTCGGATAGTGACTAATGCGGTGGACCAAACCTGAGAACACTGAAACAGAGGTACAGGGAAGTTATGAAATGAACCGACAGAGAGGGAGATATGCTCCATTACAGACAACAATATGGGATGTAAATGATTTGTTAGAAGAAGGGTTTCAAGAGAGGGTGAGTATTCATGATGGAATTCAGCAGACATTGCTTAAATAAAAGGAAGATGTTAAGTAAAAGATGTCAAAAAACGAAAGAGCTTGTGGATGTATTGTGGAAAAGTCACAGGCGGCAATTCAGCCAACCAACAAACCTATATCTTGGTCAGTGTCAAAAATAAATTGAAGTACATGATAAAGATAAGGATAAACTTGACGTATTTCACAAGAGGTGTAATGCAACAATACAGATTTGTATCACTGAGAAATCAGAAACTCGAGGGGCAGAAGGTCCGAGATGAGTGCAATGGAAATTAGATCAGATATTAATAGAGTGAATTACGATGAAAAGACAAGATCTGCCCACATCTGAAGAGAGTTAGTGGGGGACGTCAGAACTAACGACAGATTTGCATGGATCTACAACATCGTTGGCATACAACACTTTGAGAAGTCACTAGAGTCTTCGTAACAGCATAAGACAGAGATCTAATAGTGTCAACGTGGGTGTGGGTGAAGCAATGCATGAGTAACAGAATAATGGAGGTAAAGTCTAGACAACAAAACTTCAAGGTTAAGAAATGAGGCCCCGTGAATGAGTAGCTCTTTCCCCACATGAACAAATGAATAACCACACACACACACACACACACACACACACACACACACACACACACACACACACACACACAAAATGATAATGATAATAATAATAATGATACTGATAACGTTAGTACTGCCTACTTACCAGCTCCTTGGCTTGGCTTGCCGCCCGTAAGGACTGCAGGGATAGATGATTGGATGTCATCACGCATCTGAGAAAACAGGAAAAGCAGCTTAGAAAGAGAATCAAGATAATGGTCTTATAGGTCAGTGGCCCACACCTGGAACTGTAAGGTCACGAGCTCACCCCAGTAACTGTATGCGTCAACCTCACACACTAGTAACTGTATAGACCATGAGTCTACCCCTGTAACTGTATGCGTCAGCCTCACACACTAGTAACTATATAGACCAAGAGTCCACCTCAGTAACTTTGCGTCAACTTCCCACACCAGTGACTATATAGACCAAGAGTCCACCCACTAGCATGACAAGCATATATATGTTATATGGTTGCGAGGCATGGGCTACAGATGAGGTTGTGCGGAGGAGGGTGGATGTGCTGGAAATGAGATGTTTGAGGACAATGTGTGGTGTGAGGTGGTTTGATCAAGTAAGTAACGTAAGGGTAAGAGAGATGTGTGGTAATAAAAAGTGTGTGGTTGAGGGAGCAGAAGAGGGTGTCTTGAAATGGTTCGGACACATGGAGAGATGAGTGAGGAAAGATTGACAAAGAGGATATTTCGTGCGTGGCGGGGTGGCGACGGAAATGGATAAAGGCAGCAAGTATGAATATGTACATGTGAATTTTTGTATATGTTTGTGTATGTATATGTATGTATACGTTGAAATGTATGTGTATGTATATGTGCGTGTGTGGGCGTTTATGTATATACATGTGATGCGGGTGGGTTGGGCCATCCTTTCGTCTGTTTCCTTGCGCTACCTCGCTAACGTGGGAGACGGCGGATAAGTATGATATATATATATATATATATATATATATATATATATATATATATATATATATATATATATATATATATATATATATATATATATATATATATATATATATATATACGTTTACCATTTCACGCGTTAGCGAAATAGCGTCAAGAACAGATGAGTGAGCCTTAAATAGAAAAATCCGCATTTGGCACCCTTTTCTGTTCCTTCCCTTGGAAAAGTAAAACAGGAGGGGAGGATTTCCAGCCCAGCCCCCCGCTCACACCCTTTCTAGTCACCTTCTACGACAAGCAGGGAATACGTGGGCAGTAATCTTTCTCCTCTATCCCCCAACCATGTATATTATATATGCACTACACACACACTCCAGCCTGTGCCAGTTGTTTATTTCCCGACCAACCACTGACCAACGCTTAGGAACTGGATCGAAACCGAGGTTGTGCCGTTTTCAATTGGGGAAAAGGAGTACAGTCGCATCGATCAACTTTTCACTTCATAAGAGTCCACCCTATCCCTGCTACTGATTGCAGTGCAGCTCTGAAGCTGCAGGACCACTTACAAGGGGATCTGGATTTATGCGGTTGAATTACAGTGTATTGTGAACTTACCTTCTGGACCCAGAATGCAAAGGAAAGGAAGAGAGGGAGGAAGGTGCAGGAAATTTTATGACGAAGGACGATTTCCAGCGTGAGGCAGGTTGATCATGTAAAGAACGACAGTGTAAAGAGCGAGGCGTTGTCGTAAGTGCTGCTTGATTGAGGAAACTGATCAGGATGAAACGTTCTAGAGATATGTAGAAGATGAGCAGAGAAAGATGGATCAAAAAGGCTCATGTGTCAGAAGAAAAGGCAAAAAATAGAGGGAGAAAAGAAGGCTTTATGATACTGAGGCCTGAACATTTAGGAGAGTGGAAGACACGTACGAGGCAGAATCAATTGGATCGACTTGGTTTATGGGGCGACGTGCAGGTGGTCGACTTAAACAGGGCATATGAAGCGGTCAAGATAAGTCATGGAATAGTCTGGTGACACCTACAGTGAACCCGCTGCTCTTGATGTCGACTTGCTAATGAGGGCAAAGCAAGTATGTTAATAATTAAATCAATATATATATATATATATATATATATATATATATATATATATATATATATATATTTTTTTTTTTTTTTTTTTTTTTTTATAATTTGTCGCTGTCTCCCGCGTTTGCGGGGTAGCGCAAGGAAACAGACGAAAGAAATGGCCCAACCCCCCCCCCCATACACATGTACATACACACGTCCACACACGCAAATATACATACCTACACAGCTTTCCATGGTTTACCCCAGACGCTTCACATGCCTTGATTCAATCCACTGACAGCACGTCAACCCCTGTATACCACATGACTCCAATTCACTCTATTCCTTGCCCTCCTTTCACCCTCCTGCATGTTCAGGCCCCGATCACACAAAATCTTTTTCACTCCATCTTTCCACCTCCAATTTGGTCTCCCTCTTCTCCTCGTTCCCTCCACCTCCGACACATATATCCTCTTGGTCAATCTCTCCTCACTCATTCTCTCCATGTGCCCAAACCATTTCAAAACACCCTCTTCTGCTCTCTCAACCACGCTCTTTTTATTTCCACACATCTCTCTTACCCTTACGTTACTTACTCGATCAAACCACCTCACACCACACATTGTCCTCAAACATCTCATTTCCAGCACATCCATCCTCCTGCGCACATCTCTATCCATAGCCCACGCCTCGCAACCATACAACATTGTTGGAACCACTATTCCCTCAAACATACCCATTTTCGCTTTCCGAGATAATGTTCTCGACTTCCACACATTTTTCAAGGCTCCCAAAATTTTCGCCCCCTCCCCCACCCTATGATCCACTTCCGCTTCCATGGTTCCATCCGCTGACAGATCCACTCCCAGATATCTAAAACACTTCACTTCCTCCAGTTTTTCTCCATTCAAACTCACCTCCCAATTGACTTGACCCTCACCCCTACTGTACCTAATAACCTTGCTCTTATTCACATTTACTCTCAACTTTCTTCTTTCACACACTTTACCAAACTCAGTCACCAGCTTCTGCAGTTTCTCACATGAATCAGCCACCAGCGCTGTATCATCAGCGAACAACAACTGACTCACTTCCCAAGCTCTCTCATCCCCAACAGACTTCATACTTGCCCCTCTTTCCAGGACTCTTGCATTTACCTCCCTTACAACCCCATCCATAAACAAATTAAACAACCATGGAGACATCACACACCCCTGCCGCAAACCTACATTCACTGAGAACCAATCACTTTCCTCTCTTCCTACACGTACACATGCCTTACATCCTCGATAAAAACTTTTCACTGCTTCTAACAACTTGCCTCCCACACCATATATTCTTAATACCTTCCACAGAGCATCTCTATCAACTCTATCATATGCCTTCTCCAGATCCATAAATGCTACATACAAATCCATTTGCTTTTCTAAGTATTTCTCACATACATTCTTCAAAGCAAACACCTGATCCACACATCCTCTACCACTTCTGAAACCGCACTGCTCTTCCCCAATCTGATGCTCTGTACATGCCTATATATATATATATATATATATATATATATATATATATATATATATATATATATATATATATATATATATATATATATATATATATATATATATATATATATATTATCTATTTTTCTTTGTCGCTGTCTCCCGCGTTAGCGAGGTAGCGCAAGGAAACAGACGAAAGAAATGGCCCAACCCGCCCATACACGTCCACACACGCAAATATACATACCTATACATCACAATGTACACATATATATACACACACAGACATATACATATATATACACACACAGACATATACATATATACACATTGCCACCTCGCCACACATGGAATAACAACCCCCTCCCCCTCATGTGTGCGAGGTAGCGCTAGGAAAAGACACCAAAGGCCCCATTCGTTCACACTCAGTCTCTAGCTGTCATGTAATAATGCACCGAAACCACAGCTCCCTTTCCACATCCAGGCCCCACACAACCTTCCATGGTTTACCCCAGACGCTTCACATGCCCTGGTTCAATCCATTGACAGCACGTCGACCCTGGTATACCACATCGTTCCAATTCACTCTATTCCTTGCACGCCTTTCACCCTCCTGCATGTTCAGGCCACGATCACTCAAAATCTTTTTCACTCCATCTTTCCACCTCCAATTTGGTCTCCCACTTCTCCTCGTTCCCTCCACCTCCGACACATATATCTTCTTGGTCAATCTTTCCCCACTCATTCTCTCCATGTGACCAAACCATTTCAAAACACCCTCTTCTGCTCTCTCAACCACACTCTTTTTATTTCCACACATCTCTCTTAACCTTACATTACTTACTCGATCAAACTACCTCACACCACATATTGTCCTCAAACATCTCATTTCCAGCACATCCACCCTCCTGCGCACAACTCTATCCATAGCCCACGCCTCGCAACCATACAACATTGTTGGAACCACTATTCCTTCAAACATACCCATTTTTGCTTTCCGAGATAATGTTCTCGACTTCGAAACATTCTTCAAGGCTCCCAGAATTTTCGCCCCCTCTCCCACTCTATGATTCATTTTCGCTTCCATGGTTCCATCCGCTGCCAGATGCACTCCCAGATATCTAAAACACTTCACTTCCTCGAGTTTTTCTCCATTCAAACTTACCTCCCAATTGCCTTGACCCTCAACCCTACCTAATAACCTTGCTCTTATTCACATTTCCTCTCAACTTTCTTCTTTCACACACTTTACCAAACTCAGTCACCAGCTTCTGCAGTTTCTTACATGAATCAGCCACCAGCGCTGTATCATCAGCGAACAACAACTGACTCACTTCCCAAGCTCTCTCATCCACAACAGACTGCATACTTGCCCCTCTTTCCAAAACTCTTGCGTTCACCTCCCTAACAACCCCATCCATAAACAAATTAAACAATCATGGAGACATCACACACCCCTGCCGCAAACCCACATTCACTGAGAACCAATCACTTTCCTCTCTTCCTACACGTACACATGCCTTACATCCTCGATAAAAACTTTTCACTGCTTCTAACAACTTGCCTCCCACACCATATATTCTTAAAACCTTCCAAAGAGCATCTCTATCAACTCTGTCATATGCCTTCTCCAGATCCATAAATGCTACATACAAATCCATTTGTTTTTCTAAGTATTTCTCACATACATTCTTCAAAAGCAAACACCTGATCCACACATCCTCTACCACTTCTGAAACCACACTGCTCTTCCCCAATCTGATGCTCTGTACATGCCTTCACCCTCTCAATCAATACCCTCCCATATGATTTACCAGGAATACTCAACAAACTTATACCTCTGTAATTTGAGCACTCACCCTTATCCACTTTGCCTTTGTACAATGGCACTATGCAAGCATTCCGCCAATCCTCAGGCACCTCACCATGAGTCATACATACATTAAATAACCTTACCAACCAGTCAACAATACAGTCACCCCCTTTTTTAATAAATTCCACAGCAATACCATCCAAACCTGCTGCCTTGCCGGCTTTCATATATATATATATATATATATATATATATATATATATATATATATATATATATATATATATATATATATATATATATATATATATATATATATATATATATATATATCTTTCTTTCTTACATACTATTCGCCATGTATTTAGGGATGTATTTAGGGAAGCAGTGATGGCTTGCGCAAAAGATGGTAGCGGCATGAGAAAGGTGGGAGGTGGGCAGATTACAAAGTGGTGGGATGAAAAAGTAAGATTGTTAGTGAAAGAGAAAAGAGAGGCGTTTGGAAGATTCTTGCATTGAAGTAGTGCGAATGACTGGGAGATGTATAAAGGAAAGAGGCACGAGGTCAAGAGAAAGGTGCAAGAGGTGAAAAAGAGGGCAACGAGAGATGGGGTGAGAGAGTATCAATAAATTCAATGAGAACAAAACGATGTTTTGGAGGGAGGTAAATAAAGTGCGTAAGACAAGAGAACAAATGGGAACATCGGTGAAGGGGGCAAATGGGGTAGGTAATAACAAGTAGCGGTAAAGTAAGACGAAGATGTAGTGAGTATTTTGAAGGTTTGTTGAATGTGTTTGATGATAGAACTCCAGATATAGGGTGATTTGTTCGAAGTGGAATACGAAGTGTGAGGTTCAGGGAAAATGGTTTGGTAAACAGAGAAGAGGTAGTGAACGTGAAAGCCGGCAAGGCGCCGGGTATGGATGGTATTGCAGTAGAGTTTATAGAAAAAGGGGGTGACTGTGTTGAGGACTGGTTGGTAAGGATATTCACTGGATGTATGGTTCATGGTGAAGTGCCTGAGTATTGGCAGAATGCATGCATAGTGCCATTGTACAAAGGCAAAGGGGATAAAGGTGAGTGTTCAAATCACAGAGGTATAAGTTTGTTGAGTATTCCTGGTAAATTATATGGGAGGGTATTGATTGAGAGGGTGAAGGCATGTACAGAGCATCAGATTGCGGAAGAGCAGTGTGGTTTCAGAAGTGGTAGAGGATGTATGGATCAGGAGTTTGCTTTGAAGAATGTATAGAGAAATGGATTAGAAAAAAAAAAGGATTTGTATGTGGCATTTGTGGATCTGGAGAAGGCATATGATAGAGTTGATAGAGATGCTTTGTGGAAGGTATTGAGAGCATATGGTGTGGGAGGTAAGTTGCTAGAAACAGTGAAAAGTTATTATCAAGGATGTAAGGCATGTGTACGAGTATAAAGAGAGGAGAGTGATTAGTTTCCAGTGAATGTCGGTTTGCGGCAGGGGTGCGTGATATCTCCGTGGTTGTTTAATGATTAATGGATAGGGTTGATAGGGAGGTGAATGCAAGAGTTTTGGAGAGAGGGGCAAGCATGCAGTCTGTTGTGGATGAGGGCTTGGGAAGTGAGCCAGTTGTTGTTCGCTGATGACACAGCAATAGTAGCTGATTCGGGTGAGAAGCTGCAGAAGTTGGTGACTGAGTTTGGTGAAGTGTGTAAAAGAAGAAAGCTGAGAGTAAATGTGAATAAGAGCAAAGCAATTAGGTTCAGTAGAAATGAAGGACAAGTTAATTGGGAGGTAAGTTTGAATGGAGAAAAACTGGTGGAAGTGAGGTGTTTTAGATATCTGGGAATGGATTTACCAGCGGATGGAACCATGGAAGCGGAAGTGAGTCACAGGGTGGGGAGGGGGCAAAGGTTCTGGGAGCATTGAAGAATGTGTAGAAGGCGAGAACGTTATCTCGGAGATCAAAAATGGGTATGTTTGAGAGAATAGAGGTTCCAACAATGTTATATGGTTGCGAAACATGGGCCATAGATACGGTTGTGCGGAGGAGGGTGGATGTGTTGGAAATGAAATGTTTGAGGACAATATGTGATGTAAGGTGGTTTGATTAAGTAATGAAAGGGTAAGAGAGATGTGTGGTAATAAAAAGAGTGTGGTTGAGAGAGCAGAAGAGGGTGTATTGAAATGGTTTGGTCACATGGACAGAACGAGTGAGGGAAGATTGACAATGAGGTGAAAGGATGGAGTGAAAAAGATTTTGAGCGATCGTGGCCTGAACATACAGAAGCGTGAAAGGCGTGCAAGGAATAGAGTGAATTGGAACGATGTGGTATACCGGGGTCGACGTGCTGTCAATGGATTGAACCAGGGCACATGAAGCCTCTGGGGTAAAACATAGAAAGTTTTGTGAGGGCTGGATGTGGAAAGGGAGCTTTAGTTTCGGTGCATTTTACAAGATAGCTAGAGACTGAGTGTGAACGAATGTAGCCTTTGTTTTCTTTTCCGAGCGCTACCTCGTGCGCATGCGGGGGGTTGTCATTTCGTGTGGAGGAGTGGCGACGGGAATAATTAAGGCAGCAAGTATGAATTATGTACATGTGTATATATGTATATGTCTGCGTATGTAGATATATGTATATGATGAAAAGTATAGGTATGTATATGTGCGTGTGTGGACGTGTATGTATATACATGCGTATGTGGGTGGGTTGGGCCATTCTTTCGTCTGTTTCCTTGCGCTACCTCGCTAACGCGGGAGACAGCATAATAGAAAAAGTAATAATAGAAAATAAAAAAGATATATATATATATACATATATATATATATATATATATATATATATATATATATATATATATATATATATATATATATATATATATATATATATAATCCTTATTACGGAAGACTGAACAGCTGGTTTGGTCGTCAGCTGGATACCCTGTCCGGCAAGGAGCATAGTTCTGGAGTATTGTGGTTGGTACTCTGGCCATTGCACGCCACGCGTGTGCACGTGAATCATAGGCTCCACTCGCAATGATAACATCGTTCTCAACATATCCATAATAAAAAAGTTTGAATAATCAAAGTGATGTAAGTATTCTCAAGAAGGAAATATATCTATTCTTTTTCGTCGTTTGCCTAACGTGTAATTTGTGTTGGTGGAATGTTTAGGTGTCCTTGGCCCAGACACTGTGGTCGCCTGAGTCCCGAGTGCTACCTGACCCTGCTGTCTCCCACAGTCAGTGCAGGTTGAATGTGATCATGTGAAGGACAGTGACCGGCTTACCATAGTTTTCTTACTTGATTATTGCAACCACCCGGTCTAATCTGCCTAGCAACCAAAACTGACTACGTAGCCTAACTTGGCCTATTCACCCTAACCTAACGTGACCACCTGAGCCAGTAAGCATCAAATCTAACCTAACCGAACCTAAACCAAATTACCAAACCTAAACCCTTTTCCGCCATCTTGCAAGAAGCCTCCACTGCCACGCTCATTTTACTTCGCCATAAGGAAAATTTTGACGGTTGAATCAGATTCGATCCTAAGAATATAACTTTCTATATGATTGGAGAGAGGCGGATATGTTAGCCCAGAAATGCGAAGGTAAACGTGCGACCTGTCTTAACGCGCAGCGAAGAGGAGACATGTTATCATTCTTTAAAAGAGATTCTGATGCTCATAATTTCTCCGACTTTTTTTTACCGTTATATGTTATGTTATTTCTACTATACGCTAAACAATGTTGAAGATTTAATATGCGTTATATTGCCATTATATGTTGTGATACGTTATATGTTGCGATACGTTATACTGCTATGATGTACTACGTTGCCTTAAACTTATAAGCAATCAGACGTTAATCTAAGAAATCATTAAAATGATAACAGTTTCCTACAACAGCGTCACCCAGGATTTATCAAGAAATGAGTCACATTCCCTTTCCCTCATACTGTAGCGGTTAGCGTTGCTGACCGTGACGTATTCATGGGCCGCATGGGGTCGAGTCCATATAGGTTCGAAGAGGCGTTGCGGCAGTCGGCTCACAGTCAACCGTGCTGTTTATCCTTCCCTATTGGCTGGTGTATAAAATGGGTACCTTGCTAAGACAAACATTCGAACCAAGACCTTTTGTGTGGTATTCGGGAACGCTAACTGCTAGGCTATGATCACCGCTAAAAGGGAAATGACTATTCGATAACTAGTAATCGAATACCCTTCGTCTTACATCCATGAGCAACGGGATCTAGACCGGTCAATTCCCATTAGGATTACATTACCAGTACTTAGCAATTTTACGGAACTTACTGTCAAACGTGGAGTTATATAACACAAATTTAGCGTATATGAACGTGCACTATTCACAGAAAACAATACCAGCCAACAGCAAAAGTTCGAGCCAGGACGTTGTGCGTGGTAGTTGGGATCTCAGTATTGAGCAGTGGATCTCAGTATTGAGCGTTGGGTCTCAATATTGAGCGGTGGATCTAAGTACTGAGCGGTGGACCTCAGTACTGAGCGGTGGGTCTCAGTACTGAGCGGTGGGTCTCAGTATTGAGCGGTGGGTCTCAGTATTGAGCGGTGGGTCTCAGTACTGAGCGGTGGGTCTCAGTATTGAGCGGTGGGTCTCAGCACTGAGCGATGGGTCTCAGTATTGAGCGGTGGGTCTCAGTGCTGAGCGGTGGATCTCAGTATTGAACGGTCGATCTCAGTACTGAGCGGTGGACCTCAGTATTGAGCGGTGGATCTCAGTATTGAGCGGTGGATCTCAGTACTGAGCGATGGATCTCAGTACTGAGCGGTGGGTCTCAGTATTGAGCGGTGGATCTCAGTATTGAGCGATGGATCTCAGTACTGAGCGGTGGGTCTCAGTATTGAGCGGTGGATCTCAGTATTGAGCGGTGGATCTCAGTATTGAGCGGTGGGTCTCAGTACTGAGCGGTGGGTCTCAGTATTGAGCGGTGGATCTCAGTACTGAGCGGTGGACCTCAGTATTGAGCGGTGGGTCTCAGTATTGAGCGGTGGATCTCAGTATTGAGCGGTGGGTCTCAGTACTGAGCGGTGGGTCTCAGTATTGAGCGGTGGATCTCAGTATTGAGCGGTGGATCTCAGTATTGAGCGATGGATCTCAGTACTGAGCGGTGGGTCTCAGTACTGAGCGGTGGATCTCAGTATTGAGCGGTGGATCTCAGTATTGAGCGATGGATCTCAGTACTGAGCGGTGGGTCTCAGTACTGAGCGGTGGACCTCAGTATTGAGCGGTGGATCTCAGTATTGAGCGGTGGATCTCAGTACTGAGCGATGGATCTCAGTACTGAGCGGTGGGTCTCAGTACTGAGCGGTGGATCTCAGTATTGAGCGGTGGATCTCAGTACTGAGCGGTGGGTCTCAGTATTGAGCGGTGGATCTCAGTATTGAGCGGTGGATCTCAGTACTGAGCGGTGGGTCTCAGTACTGAGCGGTGGGTCTCAGTACTGAGCGGTGGGTCTCAGTACTGAGCGGTGGGTCTCAGTATTGAGCGGTGGGTCTCAGTACTGAGCGGTGGGTCTCAGTACTGAGCGGTGGGTCTCAGTATTGAGCGGTGGGTCTCAGTACTGAGCGGTGGGTCTCAGTACTGAGCGGTGGATCTCAGTACTGAGCGGTGGGTCTCAGTACTGAGCGGTGGGTCTCAGTACTGAGCGGTGGGTCTCAGTACTGAGCGGTGGGTCTCAGTATTGAGCGGTGGGTCTCAGTATTGAGCGGTGGATCTCAGTACTGAGCGGTGGGTCTCAGTATTGAGCGGTGGGTCTCAGTACTGAGCGGTGGGTCTCAGTACTGAGCGGTGGGTCTCAGTACTGAGCGGTGGGTCTAAGTACTGAGCGGTGGGTCTCAGTACTGAGCGGTGGGTCTCAGTATTGAGCGGTGGACCTCAGTACTGAGCGGTGGGTCTCAGTATTGAGCGGTGGATCTCAGTACTGAGCGGTGGATCTCAGTACTGAGCAGTGGATCTCAGTACTGAGTAGTGGACCTCAGTACTGAGCGGTGGGTCTCAGTAGTGAGCGCTGGGTCTCAGTACTGAGCGGTGGATCTCAGTACTGAGCGGTGGATCTCAGTACTGAGCGGTGGGTCTCAGTACTGAGCGGTGGATCTCAGTACTGAGCGGTGGATCTCAGTACTGAGCGGTGGATCTCAGTACTGAGTAGTGGACCTCAGTACTGAGCGGTGGACCTCAGTACTGAGCGGTGGATCTCAGTACTGAGCGGTGGATCTCAGTACTGAGCGGTGGATCTCAGTACTGAGCGGTGGATCTCAGTACTGAGCGGTGGATCTCAGTACTGAGCGGTGGATCTCAGTACTGAGCGGTGGATCTCAGTACTGAGTAGTGGATCTCAGTACTGAGTAGTGGACCTCAGTACTGAGCGGTGGATCTCAGTACTGAGCAGTGGATCTCAGTACTGAGTAGTGGACCTCAGTACTGAGCGGTGGGTCTCAGTACTGAGCGGTGGGTCTCAGTACTGAGCGGTGGATCTCAGTACTGAGCGGTGGATCTCAGTACTGAGCGGTGGATCTCAGTACTGAGTAGTGGACCTCAGTACTGAGCGGTGGGTCTCAGTAGTGAGCGCTGGGTCTCAGTACTGAGCGGTGAGTCTCAGAAGTGAGCGTTTGATACAGATGATGTGTTTGATATCTGTAGCTAACAGGGACTTTGCGTGGATATAGTGTTCGATATCCTCTCCCAGTACCTCTCTCTCATCTTGAAGATTCTCTCATTCTCTACACACTCTCTTCCTCGTAAGTCATTATCTCCTGCATCATATTATACTGTTCCTCTCACATCTCTCCTTCTCGTGTATTGATCTTGCCTCCTCCCACTCCAGAATTCCAAGAATTAACGCCTGGATATGTAATAAAGCTTGTTAACCTTAACGAATCTCGCAAATTCTTAATCGAAATTCAACGATATGTTATGACGAGATCGTAGATTTATGAGAGAGAGAGAGAGAGAGAGAGAGAGAGAGAGAGAGAGAGAGAGAGAGAGAGAGAGAGAGAGAGAGAGAGAGAGAGAGAGAGAGAGAGAGAGAGAGAGAGAAGATGAATCAAAATACTTGGTCATTAAGTATGAAATACAGTGAATCGTACTCTTATAGAGCCTTGTGTTGCTGGCAGATCTCTAGAGATATAGGTCACCAAGAATGTAGGTCAGCATGCAGGAGTACATTCATCTGCCCTTTCTGGTGCTGGCAGAACGAGAGGATCTGCTCTTTTCTGGGAACTGACTGACCTCTGATTCCAGCAGTCGGTGTTGGGGATGGGGGCTGGAACAGAATACGAGAGTACTATGAAAGGAATGGCCAGCCGATGGAAAAGGGGCTGTAAGAAAGAAGTTTTGTAGGATTTTCGAGTTTGATGGGAAAGAAAAACCAGAGGAACAGACATGATAAAATACTGAAAAGAGGATGTCATGAATGTCTTTAAGATTGGCAAAAGATAAATGGAAAGGGAGAGTAGGAAGGTAGACGGAGGGAACAGGCAAAGAAAGTAGGAAGGTAGATGGAGGGAATAGGCAAAGAAAGTAGGGAGGTAGATGGAGGGAATAGGCAAAGAAAGTAGGAAGGTAGATGGAGGGAACAGGCAAAGAAAGTAGAGTGGTAGACGGAGGGAACAGGCAAAGAAAGTAGGGAGGTAGATGGAGGGAACAGGCAAAGGAAGTATGGAGACAGATAGAGGGAACAGGTAAAGAAAGTAGGAAGGTAGATAGAGGGAACAGGCAAAGGAAGTAGAGAGGTAGATAGAGGGAACAGGCAAAGAAAGTAAGGAGGTAAATGGCGGGAACAGACAAAGAAAGTAGGGAGGTAGATAGAGGGAACAGACAAAGAAAGTAGGGAGGTAGATAGAGGGAACAGGCAAAGAAAGTAGAGTGGTAGACGGAGGGAACAGGCAAAGAAAGTAGGGAGGTAGATGGAGGGAACAGGCAAAGGAAGTATGGAGGTAGATAGACGGAACAGGTAAAAAAAGTAGGAAGGTAGATAGAGGGAACAGGCAAAGGAAGTAGGGAGGTAGATAGAGGGAACAGGCAAAGAAAGTAGAGGGTAGACGGAGGGAACAGGTAAAGAAAGTAGAGGGGTAGATGGAGGGAACAGGCAAAGGAAGTAGGGAGGTAGATAAAGGGAACAGGCAAAGAAAGTAGGAAGGTAGATAGAGGGAATAGGCAAAGAAAATAGGAAGATAGATAGAGGGAACAGGCAAAGAAAGTAGGGAGTTAGATGGAGGGAACAAGCAAAGAAAGTAGGAATTTAGATAGAGGGAACGGGCAAAGAAAGTAGGAAGGTAGATAGAGGGAACAGGCAAAGAAAGTAGGGAGGTAGATGGCGGGAAAAGACAAAGAAAGTAGGGAGGTAGATAGAGGGAACAGGCAAAGAAAGTAGAGGGGTAGACGGAGGGAACAGGCAAAGAAAGTAGGGAGGTAGATGGAGGGAACAGGCAAAGGAAGTAGGGAGGTAGATATAAGGAACAGGCAAAGAAAGTAGGAAGGTAGATGGAGGGAACAAGCAAAGGAAGTAGGGAGGTAGATAGAGGGAACAGGCAAAGAAAGTAGAGGGGTAGACGGAGGGAACAGGCAAAGGAAGTAGGGAGATAGATAGAGGGAACAGGCAAAGAAAGTAGGAAGGCAGATAGAGGGAACAGGCAAAGAAAGTAGGAAGGTAGATAGAGGGAACAGGCAAAGAAAGTAAGGAGGTAGATAGAGGGAACAGGCAAAGAAAGTAGGAAGGTAGATAGAGGGAACAGGCAAAGAAAGTAGGGAGGTAGATGGAGGGAACAGGCAAAGAAAGTAAGAAGATGGATAGAAGGAACAGGCAAAGAATATAGGGAGGTAGATGAAGGGAACAAAGAAAAGGAATTGGCAGTAGGAGTAGTATGGAGGGAAGGGTCTATGGTCTACATGGGAGTACATGGGAAAGCCAGATATCAGATGACCTGATGGTCTATATGACAAGGTTTTCCTTTGCAGGACAGTAAAAATAAATTCCAAATAGAATTCGATGGAGATTGTATAATAAAGCAGATTGGGGTAATATGTCGGAAGAGAAGGAGGGAAGAGTGAGGTATGGAGATGGAGAAACTGAGGGAGTACACACGATGTGGTGGAATCAGTGAGCCACACCTCATAATCACAGTCTCATAACTCAACTGATCCTGTACATCCCCTCGTTTTATAACACAAAAGTACGTCTTTGCATCTTTCCAACTCAGTTTCCATCCTCTCATATCTCGAATATTTTTTTCACTTTCTACGTCGTCAGACTGGTTTGAAAACTTAAGAATTGTGATAAGGTCACCTCTTACTCTTTTCTCTTCCATGGTGGACAAATCTAAAGTCTCTGGTCTTTCTCTGTAACTCAGTTCTCTTCATTCTGGTAACATTTTTGTTGCTCTTCACTGGACTTTATCAATTAATCATGCCTCTAAGTGCAACGAGAAGATTTAGGAAGGCCGATATAGTTTTGGCTAAGTGTAGGATACAAACAGCTTGCCGAACATTTCCTTAATAAATAATGCACTTTAATGCATTCTTCTCTTAAGGTAAGGATCTGGCATAGTTTCCTAGTGCTTATCCCTCTAAATACTATTCATATCGAGACCTTCTTTCGCTGTGTCTCATCCTCATCACTCTATATTTACCGGGAATGAATTTCATCTATAATGTATCAGACCAAGTTTAGTGTGTGTCTCGGTCCCCTTATAAATGGATGCAATCCTCTTCTCTTTTTCTTCCTTCATGACCTTAGTATCATCCACTAACATGTCTGAGCAGGAATCCAAACCGTCTGGCAAGTCATTTACATATATTAAGAACAGAAACCTTCAACACGCTACTGGTGACTTCATTTCGAAAAGGCTCCTCTGACATGGATCCTTTGCTCCCTTCTACAAGGAACATTTTCTGTTCATCTAATGAGTCCTCTCCTTCTTCCAGCCTCGAGATCCTACCTCTTAATCAGCTTACTATGCGGTAAAATGGTTCTTAAACCAGCTGTGTGGCTGTTGAGCTAGTAGGGTAGCTGTTGATCCAGTTGTGTGGCTGTTCATCCAAGCTGTGTGGCTGTTGAGCTAGTAGGGTAGCTGTTGATCCAGTTGTGTGGCTGTTCATCCAAGCTGTGTGGCTGTTGAGCTAGTAGGGTAGCTGTTGATCCAGTTGTGTGGGTGTTCATCCAAGCTGTGTGGCTGTTCATCCAATACTGTGGCTGATCCAGTAGTGTGGCTGGTGATCCAGTTGTGCGGCTGTTGATCCAATATTGTGGCTGATGATCCAGTAGTGTGGCTGGTGATCCAGTTGTGTGGCTGTTGATTTAATAATGTGGCTGCTTATCCAATATTGTGGCTGGTGATCCAGTAGTGTGGCCGTTAATGTAATATTGTGGCTGATGATCCAATAGTGTGGCTTGTGATCCAGTTGTGTGGCTGCTTATCCAATATTGTGGCTGGTGATCCAGTAGTGTGCTGGTGATCCAACTGTGTGGCTGGTGATCCAGTAGTGTGGCTGGTGGTTCAGTAGTGTGCCTGGTGATCCAGCTGTGTGGCTGGTGGTCCAGTAGTGTGGCTGGTGATCCAACTGTGAGGCTGGTGATCCAGATGTGTGGTTGGTGATCCAGTAGTGTGGCTGGTGATCCAGCTGTGAGGCTGGTGATCCAGATGTGTGGTTGGTGATCCAGTTGTGTAGCTGGTGATCCAACTGTGTGGCTGGTGATCCAGTAGTGTGGCTGGTGATCCAGCTGTGAGGCTGGTGATCCAGATGTGTGGTTGGTGATCCAGTTGTGTGGCTGGTGATCCAACTGTGTGGCTGGTGATCGAGTAGTGTGGCTGGTGATCCAGTTGTGTAGCTGGTGATCCAACTGTGTGGCTGGTGATCCAGTTGTGTAGCTGGTGATCCAACTGTGTGGCTGGTGATCCAGTAGTGTGGCTGGTGATCCAGTTGTGTAGCTGGTGATCCAACTGTGTGGCTGGTGATCCAGTTGTGTAGCTGGTGATCCAACTGTGTGGCTGGTGATCCAGTAGTGTGGCTGGTGATCCAGTTGTGTAGCTGGTGATCCAACTGTGTAGCTGGTGATCCAGTAGTGTGGCTGGTGATCCAGTTGTGTAGCTGGTGATCCAACTGTGTGGCTGGTGATCCAGTAGTGTGGCTGGTGATCCAGTTGTGTAGCTGGTGATCCAACTGTGTGGCTGGTGATCCAGTTGTGTAGCTGGTGATCCAACTGTGTGGCTGGTGATCCAGTAGTGTGGCTGGTGATCCAGTTGTGTAGCTGGTGATCCAACTGTGTGGCTGGTGATCCAGTTGTATGGCTGCAGTCAAGAGGGTACCTGGCCAGCTCTTGTATCGTCTACATCAATCTCCCTCATTAGCTTGTCTCAACAACCAGTGCAATCTTGAACAAGGTCTTCTCTGACCCTCATAACTTTACATTTCCTATGAAATTCCATATGGTGATGCGAGCGAGTCAGTGCTTCAGTGGTGGGCTGAGAAGGTAGGTGGTTGATCTTAATTCCCAGAAGGAAATGAGCATTGGAGATCGTGCCATCATACCCTCATGGATTTAAGGTTTCCATGACATAAAGTAAGGGTGGTGAAGGGTTCTGCTCGTAAGACGAGAGGACCTGCTCCAAGGAGGAGGTGATGGCGTCCATACCCTGCCAGCCTCACACTCTTAGTCTGAGGTAGGTTGGCCTTATCCCCATTAACCCTTAAGAGGCATTAGCGGAGCAGACTCCCCTTATCGTTTTGACAGGCAGGCCCTAATCCGGGGTGTAAAGGCTTCGTCCCAAGCTCTTCCACACCCTCCTGAACATTTAGTCCAAGATGAGGAGAGGGAACTTTGCCTCCCTCCTCATACTCATCACTCGACCCAGCTGTCCAAGGACGGTAGGGTGGGAAGAGGGAGGTAGGAGCTACGGGTGAGTATACATGTTCTTTTTTTTGTATTATGTGGACTTGCCCGGTACATCCACAACAGGCAAGTGGCAATGTCACATCATTACCGTCATAACATTTACAACGCAATGATGAACACAAGGTACTTCCCCTTGTGATTAATGGAAGCAAGAAGTACATTGGTAACTAAACTGACCGAAGTCCCTCTTAGACCTAGGGAAAATATCCGTGTGGATGATCGGGCTTTAAGATGGCATATAGAAAACAGAAGTTTCTCTGGCCAGAATCATTATGGTTTCTATGAGGGTAGATGAATTATCCCTGCAATAAAAATTGATGCAGAAAAACTGTAAGTACCAGAGGACCTGAGAATAACCTGCATATTCATTAGGGGGAAATGAGCACTGACATCTTTTATCCAGGTGACGCTGCCTACAGAGTAGTCTCCAAGAACACACTCCCCAAACACACCCACCTAGTACACTCTTAACACACATAACATACAGAGTTAACAGCTGGGAAAGAGACTGAATACCAAATAATCATAATCAAATTTTGGCGCTTAAGGAAAACATTACCTAGGGATGGAGCCTTAGAGGGTGACAGGATAATGCACCAGAAATGATACGAAATCCTGCGCCACAAGCAACACGAGACTTTATAGCAGAACATATCAACGAAGACCTGCCAGAGTGGCAGATATTACGTCCCAGTCAAAACTGTGATCCCATATTGATCTACTTCCCAATACCCATGTGATGCATACTAAAGTTATGAAGGCCACAAGCAAAGTCTTTCCAATTCATCACAAATAAACGTATTCCAAAATCAAAAGTAACGATTGAAACGTCTTGATATCGAAAGTCAGAAATGAACATATCCCAACATGAAAAGTCAGAAATGAAACATATCCTATTATGAAACACCTCAAATGAAACATGTCCCAACATCGCAAATTACGAGTGACATATCTAAACACCAAAAGTCACAAACGAAACACATCCTATCATCGAAAATACAGGAGACCAACATCCATGCCTTCTACGTGCTGAAGTGAAACAGCACGTAGAAATTATATTACTAAACCAACAAACATTACAACACACACACACACACACACACACACACACACACACACACACACACACACACACACACACACACACACACACACACACACACACACACACACACACACACACGCGCACACACACACGCACATACACACACACATACACACACACACACACACACACACACACACACACACACACACACACACACACACCCACACACACACACACACACACGCACATACACACAGTCTGCCGGAGATATGTAAATAAGGCACCAGAAATACGTCTCCAGCAAGCTACCCATATCTTTTAACCAAAGCTACATCATACACCTGGACACTATAATAATCTTCCATTTCTTGATTGCACCCTTACCTTCTCTACCACTAACCACACACTCGCAATAACCCTGTCCACCACACGGGGCCACCAAACACGTCAGGTACCACACTGACGTCCACCACAAAAATATTGGCATGAAGTTTTCAAGTGTTTCTATACTATTACGCCAAATGATCTTTGCTTTGAAAACAAGAAAAACTGTTTGTTGTATCACAACCTACTTGACGTTACCCAAGTCAGAGGTGAAGGTCAAGTCGATTTTACCAGTGGACCGGAGTCAACAACCTCCTGCGAGAGATTCATTGTGACCTTACAGATAAGTCGTGGACGGAGTGATGACCTGGAGGAACAGATACACTGAAGGTTATCGTTATCTTTTAAACTTCTTATCTGTAGTTTCAACAGGCGATAACTCCAACCTCCCCCCGCCCCCAGACCTTCGTGCTCATGTGAAGGAAGTAATGATCGTGGTAAACAGATATATATATATATATATATATATTTTTTTTTTCTTTGTCGCTGTCTCCCGCGTTTGCGAGGTAGCGCAAGGAAACAGACGAAAGAAATGGCCCAACCCACCCCCATACACATGTATATACATACGTCCACACACGCAAATATACATACCTACACAGCTTTCCATGGTTTACCCCAGACGCTTCACATACATACGTCCACACACGCAAATATACATACCTACACAGCTTTCCATGGTTTACCCCAGACGCTTCACATGCCCTGATTCAATCCACTGACAGCACGTCAACCCCGGTATACCACATCGCTCCAATTCACTCTATTCCTTGCCCTCCTTTCACCCTCCTGCATATTCAGGCCCCGATCACACAAAATCTTTTTCACTCCATCTTTGTCGCTGTCTCCCGCGTTTGCGAGGTAGCGCAAGGAAACAGACGAAAGAAATGGCCCAACCCACCCCCATACACATGTATATACATACACGTCCACACACGCAAATATACATACCTATACATCTCAATGTACACATATATATACACACACAGACACATACATATATACCCATGCACACAATTCACACTGTCTGCCTTTATTCATTCCCATCGCCACCCCGCCACACATGGAATACCATCCCCCTCCCCCCTCATGTGTGCGAGGAATATATATATGATTCTCACTCTCTCACTGAATAGCTTTCCCGGGCATTCCAGTCTGTTGTTTTCGGTAACAATGCTTCACCGATGTTTCTTGTAACACAACCAATGTTAAGCGATGTTATAATACTCAGGTGTCGTGCTCCATACTTATTATTACTCCAGTCAGTCCAGTGGGACGGGATTGGGAGGGAGGGGGCACTATTGCAATCGATGTGTTTGTGTGTTTGTGTGGGTAGGACGGCCAGCACAGACCAAGGAATGTCGCAATACTCCGTCAGTTGTGAGGTGAGCTGTTGTGTTCAAATCTGCAGGCACACTTCCTTTAAAGTGTTCATTGTTGACAACGAAACACTCGCTCATAGGGCGAAAGTCGAGTGTGGGCGAGGATCCTACGCATGCTAGGGTCGTGAGTGGGCGAGGGTCGTGAGTGGGCGAGGGTCGTGAGTGGGAAAGGGTCGTTAGTGGAAGAGGGTTGTGCGTGGGCGAGGGTCGTGCGTGGGCGAGGGTCGTGAGTGGGCGAGGGTTGTGAGTGGGGGAGGGTTGTGAGTGGGCGAAGGTCGTGTTTGGGTGAGGGTCGTGTGTGGACGAGTGTAGTATGTGCGTGAGGATCATGTGTGGGTGAAAATTGTGTGTGGGCGAAGGTCATGTGTGGGCGAGGGTTATGTGTGGGCGAGGGTCGGGTGCAGGCGAGGGTCGTATGTGGGCGAGGGTCGTGTGTAGGCGAGGGTCGTGTGTGGGCGAGGGTCGTGTGTGGGCGAGGGTCGTGTGTGGGCGAGGGTCGTGTGTAGGCGAGGGTCGTGTGTGGGCGAGGGTCGTGTGTGGGCGAGGGTCGTGTGTGGGCGAGGGTCGTGTGTGGGCGAGGGTCGTGTGTAGGCGAGGGTCGTGTGTGGGCGAGGGTCGTGTGTGGGCGAGGGTCGTGTGTGGGCGAGGGTCGTGTGTGGGCGAGGGTCGTGTGCAGGCGAGGGTCGTGTGTGGGCGAGGGTCGTGTGTGGGCGAGGGTCGTGTGCAGGCGAGGGTCGTGTGTGGGCGAGGGTCGTGTGTGGGCGAGGGTCGTGTGTGGGCGAGGGTCGTGCGTGGGCGAGGGTCGTGTGTGGGCGAGGGTCGTGTGTGGGCGAGGGTCGTGTGCAGGCGAGGGTCGTGTGTGGGCGAGGGTCGTGTGCAGGCGAGGGTCGTGTGTGGGCGAGGGTCGTGTGTGAGTCGAGATTTTTTGTTGGGCGAGAGTCTCGCGAGGGATCAGTGTCGTGTGTAAGGCAAAGAAAGGGCGAGGGTCGAGGATGTGGCACAAGGATGTGGGGCGAGGATGTGGGACGAGGATGTGGCGCGAGGATGTGAGGCGAGGATGTGGGGTGAGGATGTGGGGTGAGGATGTGGCATAAGGATGTAGGGCGAGGATGTGGGGCGATGATGTGGCACGAGGATGTGCGGGAGGATGTGGGGTGAGGATGTGGGGTGAGGATGTGGCACGAGGATGTGGCATAAGGATGTAGGGCGAGGATGTGGGGCGATGATGTGGCACGAGGATGTGGGGGAGGATGTGGGGCGAGGATGTGAGGCGAGGATGTGACACGAGGATGTGGCACGAGGATGCGGCACGAGGATGTGGAGCTAGGATATGGGGCGAGGATGTGGGGCGAGGATGTAGGGTTAGGATGTGGCGCGATGATATGGAGCGAAGGTTGTGCATGAAGGGAGAGGTTTGGGAGGGATGAGGGTCGTTATGCACGAGGCGTGTGGCGTGAGAAGGTCAGGCGTCGTGTGAGAGGCAAAGTTCATGTACGGGGGTGGGAGGGTGTCGTGGGTGGGGGGCGAAGTTCATGTATGGAGGATCGAGTGAGAATTGGAGTTAAGTACAGTGGGGGTCGTGCGAGGGGTGGAGTTTATGCATGGGGGTTCGTGTGGGGGGAGGAGGTCATGTACGGGGTGCTCGTGTGGGGGGTGGACTTCATGTACGGGGGGTTCGTGTGGGGGGTGGAGTTCATGTACGGGGGGTTCGTGTGGGGGGTGGAGTTCGTGTACAATAGTGGCGTCATGCGAGGGGCGGAGGTCATGTACATGGAGGGTCGTGCGAGGGGCGGAGTTAATGTACAGTGGGGGGTCGTGCGAGAGGCAGAGTTAACGTACAGTGGAGGGTCGTACGAGGGGCAGAGTTTATATATAGGGGGATCATGCAAGGGGCAGATTTATGTATACACAGGAGGTCGTGTGAGGGGCAGAGTTTATGCACAATGGGGGTTGTGTTAGGGGTGAAGTTCATGTATAGTTGGGGTCGTGCGAGGTGTTCATGTACAGGGTTGTCGTGCGAAGGAAGTTCATGTACAGGGGGATCGTGTGAGGGGCGAAGTTTATGTACATGGGGGGGGGGGGGTCGTATGAGTGTTAGAGTTCATGTGCTGATGATCGTGCAAGGGGCAGAGTTCAAGTGGCGGGGAGGGGGGGGGGGGAGTGAGAGGGACGGAGTTCATGTACAGGGGAGGGGGTCATGCGAGCACGGAGTTCATGTACAGGGGGGGTTTGTACGAGGGAAGGAATTTATGTACAGTTGGGGGTCGTGTGAGGGGCTGGGGTCACCAGTATACTACTCTTATCGTGTTATCAAACATGCGGTTCACATGAACACTGATTTGACTGCGGTGAACACAAGCATATTACTGAGATAACGTTCTCTCTCTCTCTCTCTCTCTCTCTCTCTCTCTCTCTCTCTCTCTCTCTCTCTCTCTCTCTCTCTCTCTCTCTCTCTCTCTCTCTCTCTCTCTCTCTCTCTCTCTCTCGTTAATAACAAAATGATCACACCAATGCGTCATGATTTTATGAAGGGGAAATCGCACTTCAGTGGGAGTTAAGACAGTGTAGTATACTGAAACTTTACATTGCACTATATGTTTCATGGAGGAAACTCGCCTCATCAGGTATATACGGTTCACACTGGTTCAACATACAACCCAGACACATACACCTGTAGACACTCTTGCCTCCATGACAGATCGCAAACTGATATATCCATAGCCGACCGCTGAAGGGAGCGGAGGTAGAGGGAGCCTTGAGGTTAAAGAGGGTTCTGATGAGGTGGGTGACCTGGGTAGCGAGATGATGTTCTTTATATCATCCTGTCTTGATGGTTCATTTAGAAAGATCTGGTTCATGATGGGATGTGCTTTAAAGTTACGTTGGGATAAGTTAAAGTTGTTGATGTCATCGTCTCGGATAGATTCAATAACATTATGGGTAGCACGATCGATCATGATGTGCGTAAGGTCCACTGAATGATGGACATACTCAACACCGCCACCCAGACGGCAGGTCACCCGCTCAGATCCTCCTCCGTCACCCGCTGCGTACAGCCGAGCCAGCATCCCGCCGCTGCCGCTCCCGAGGAGCAGGACGCAGCGGACGAGTGTGGTGCACGACACCTCACACAGCAGCTCCCGTGGTGTAGCGTTAGTGTTCCTGACCGTGACGCATTCACGGGCCGCCAGGAGTCGAGCGCAAAGGTTCGAATCCTAGTCACGGAAATCGGTCTACAGTCAGCTCAACTATTCATTCATTCCTAGAGGTTGGGCGATAAAATGGGTACATGGCTCAGGCTAAAATATATATATATATATATATATTTGTTTATGGATGGGGTTGTTAGGGAGGTAAATGCAAGAGTCTTGGAAAGAGGGGCAAGTATGAAGTCTGTTGGGGATGAGAGAGCTTGGGAAGTGAGTCAGTTGTTGTTCGCTGATGATACAGCGCTGGTGGCGGATTCATGTGAGAAACTGCAGAAGCTGGTGACGGAGTTTGGTAAAGTGTGTGGAAGAAGAAAGTTAAGAGTAAATGTGAATAAGAGCAAGGTTATTAGGTACAGTAGGGTTGAGGGTCAAGTCAATTGGGAGGTGAGTTTGAATGGTGAAAAACTGGAGGAAGTGAAGTGTTTTAGATATCTTGGAGTGGATCTGTCAGCGGATGGAACCATGGAAGCGGAAGTGGATCATAGGGTGGGGGAGGGGGCGAAAATTTTGGGAGCCTTGAAAAATGTGTGGAAGTCGAGAACATTATCCCGGAAAGCAAAAATGGGTATGTTTGAAGGAATAGTGGTTCCAACAATGTTGTATGGTTGCGAGGCGTGGGCTATGGATAGAGTTGTGCGCAGGAGGATGGATGTGCTGGAAATGAGATGTTTGAGGACAATGTGTGGTGTGAGGTGGTTTGATCGAGTAAGTAACGTAAGGGTAAGAGAGATGTGTGGAAATAAAAAGAGCGTGGTTGAGAGAGCAGAAGAGGGTGTTTTAAAATGGTTTGGGCACATGGAGAGAATGAGTGAGGAAAGATTGACCAAGAGGATATATGTGTCGGAGGTGGAGGGAACGAGGAGAAGAGGGAGACCAAATTGGAGGTGGAAAGATGGAGTGAAAAAGATTTTGTGTGATCGGGGCCTGAACATGCAGGAGGGTGAAAGGAGGGCAAGGAATAGAGTGAATTGGAGCGATGTGGTATACAGGGGTTGACGTGCTGTCAGTGGATTGAATCAAGGCATGTGAAGCGTCCGGGGTAAACCATGGAAAGCTGTGTAGGTATGTATATTTGTGTGTGTGGACGTGTGTATGTACATGTGTATGGGGGGGGTTGGGCCATTTCTTTCGTCTGTTTCCTTGCGCTACCTCGCAAACGCGGGAGACAGCGACAAAGTATAAAAAAAAAAAAAAAAAAAAAAAAAAAATATATATATATATATATATATATATATATATATATATATATATATATATATATATATATATATATATATATATATATTTCTTTTTATTATTACTCTTTGTCGCTGTTTCCCGCGTTAGTAAGGTAGCGCAAGGAACAGACGAAAGAATGGTCCAACCCCCCCACGTACACATGTATATACGTAAACGATCACACACGCACATATACATACCTCTACATTTCAGCTTATACATACATATACATACACAGATATATATATATATATATATATATATATATATATATATATATTGTTACGAACATGTGTGTGCGTCTGCCCAGATGTTCGTGCATATAGCGTGGGTGTGTCCTTGTGTATGGTAGTGTAATCCTGTTTTGAAGCCAGATGGCGACTTGTCCTTGAGCATCCGGACCCTTATCAGAGGCGTGAGATTAAGTTGTCAGTCAGCGTACGGGATATGTCATCGCTGCTGCCGTAAACAAGAGGACAAAGGAGGTTGAACTGCGCAGAGTGTGCGACGGACTTTAGGATCCTCCAGCCAATCACAATTGGATCTTAGGCCCATAACCAATCAAGGGTAACGTTGTGACAACGGGCCGACGCTCGTCCTTACTTGTAAGAAATATCCCTGACACCCGCTGAGCCTCGACTTCTCTCTCTAGCCCAGCGAGGTAAGTGGTGTCCCCCTGCCGTAAGCCCGTTACCCGAGTGAAGTGTGCGATACAAACTCTACATTGTTTTGCCTCTGTCATAATTGAGTATCATAGAGTTGCAACTTGTCATAGAAGGGTCTAACTAAGTTTAATGTTATCGATGAATTTGTCATAAAGGAAAGAGATCTCCTGGTTTGAAATCTTATCTGGTATGTTAAACTCATGTTCAGTGCTAACGTAAATGATTCATGCCTGATTTATGTGCTTATTTTGTACACAGTAGTTCTTTCATTATAAGTAATCTCAATGCTGGTGTTTGATTTAATCCCATGACTTTAAGATAGTGTTATCCTGTGGTGTGCAATATAACAAATCTAACGTCCCTGCAAATACAAGGATAAGTATAGTATTTGTAACATATATATGTTATTGGTGACCTTGCTCGAGTAAGTATTGAGTTCGTAACAATATACACACATGCACATATTCATACATGCTACCTTCATCCATTCCCGCTACCACTCCACCACTAATGAAATGGCACCCCCCTCCACCGCGTGCGTGACAGGTAGCGCTAGGAAAAGAAAAAGGCCACATTCGTTCACACTCAGTCTTTAACTGTCATGTGTAATCACCAAAACCACAGCTCCCTTCAAACACCCAGGCCCCACAGAACTTTCCATGGCTCACCCCAGGCGCTTCGCATGCCCAGGTTCAATCAATTGACAGCACGTCGACCCCGGTATACCACATCGTTCCAATTCACTCTATTCCTTGCACGCCTTTCACCCTCCTGTATGTTCAGGCCCCGATCGCTTAAAATCTTTTTCACTCCATCCTTCCACCTCCAATATGGTCTCTCCACCTCTGACAGATATATATCCTCTTTGTCAAGCTTTCCTCACTTATTCTCTCCATGTGACCAAACTATTTCAATACACCCTCTTCTGCTCTCTCAACCACACTCATTTTGTTACCACACATCTCTCCCCCCCTCTCATTACTTACTCGATCAAACCACCTCACACCACATATTGTCCTCAAACATCTCATTTCTAACACATCCGCCTTCCTCCGCACAACCCTATCTATAGCCCACGCCTCTCAACCATATAACATTGTTGGAACCACTATTCCTTCAAACATTCCAATTTTTGTTCTCCAAGATAACGTTCTCGTCTTCCACACTTCGTTCATGGCTGAGAGAACCTTCGCCCCCTCCCCCACCCTGTGCCTCGCTTCGGCTTCCATGGTTCCATCCGCTGCTAAATCCACTCCCAGATATCTAAAACACTTCACGCCCTCCAGTTTTTCTCCATTCAAACTTATTTATCTTTATTCATTTTGCTTTGTCGCTGTCTCCCGCGTTAGCGAGGTAGCGCAAGGAGACAGACGAAAGAATAGCCCAACCCTCCCACATACACATGTATATACATACAAGTCCACACACGCAAATATACATACCTATACATCTCAATGTACACATATATATACACACACAGACATATACATATATACACATGTACATAATTCATACTGTCTGCCTTTATTTGTTCCAATCGCCACCTCGCCACACATGGAATAACAACCCCCTCCCCCTCATGTGTGCGAGGTAGCGCTAGGAAAGACACCAAAGGCTCCATTCGTTCACACTCAGTCTCTAGCTGTCATGTAATAATGCACCGAAACCATTCAAACTTACCTCCCAATATACTTGTGCCGCAACCCTACTGAACCTAATACCTTGCTCTTATTCACATTTACTCTCAGCTCTCTTCTTTCACACACTTTACCAAATTCAGCGACCAAATTCTGCAGTTTCTCAACCGAATCAGCCACCAACGCTGTATCATCAGCAAACAACAAATGACTCACTTTCCAATCTCTCTCATCCACAACAGACTGCATACTTGTCCCTCTCTCAAAAACTCTTGCATTCACCTCCCTAACAACCCCATCCATAAGCAAATTAAACAATCATGGAGACATCAAACACCCCTGCCGCAAACCGACATTCACCGGAAACCACTCACTGTCCTCTCTTCCTACTCGCACTCATGCCTTACATCCTCGATAAAAACTTTTCGCTGTTTCTAGCAACTTACCTCCCACATCATATACTCTTAATACCTTCCACAGAGCATCTCTATCAACTCTATCATATGCCTTCTCCACATCCATAAATGCTACATACAAATCCATCTGCTTTTCTAAGTATTTTCACATACATTCTTCATAGTAAACACATGACCCACATATCCTCTACCACTTCTGAGATCTCACTGCTCTTCCCCATTCTGATGCTCTGTACATGCCTTGACCCTCTCAATCAATACCCTCCCTTATAATTTCCTGGGAATACTCAACAAACTTATACCTTTGTAATTTGAACACTCACCTTTATCCCTTTCCCTTTGTACAATGGCACTATGCATGCATTCCGCCAATCCTCAGGCATTTCATCATGAAACAATAGTACATTGAATATCCTTACCAACCAGTCAACAACACAGTCTCGCCCTTTTTTAATAAATTCCACAACAATACCATCCAAATCCGCCGCCTTGCCGGCTTTCATCATCCGGAAAGCTTTCAATACCTTTTCTCTGTTTACCAAATCATTCTCCCTGACCCTCTCACTTCGCACACCACCTCGACCAAAACCAAAACACCCTATATCTGCTACTCCATTATGAAACAAAATCAATAAACCTTGAAAATATTCACTCCCTCTCCCTCTCACTTAACCACTACTTGTTATTTGCCCCCTTCACCGATGTACCCATTTGTTCTATTGTCTTAAACACTTTATTTCCCTCCTTTCAAAACATCTTTTATTCTCCCTAAAATTTAATGATACTCTCTCACCCCAACTCTGATTTGTCCTCTTTTTCACCTCTTGTACCTTTCTCTTGACCTCTTGCCTCTTTCATTTATACATCTCATTCATTTGAACTATCCCCCTGCAAAAATCGTCCAAATGACTCTCTCTTCTCTTTCACTAAAAATCTTACTTCTTCATCCCCCCCACCACTTGCTGCCCTTTTCAATCCGCCCACCTCCCACCTTTCTCATGCCACAGGTATCTTTTGCGCAAGCCATCACTGCTTTCCTAAATACATTCCATTCCTCCTCATTCCCCTTACGTCATTTGCTCTAACCTTTTTCCATTCTGCACTCAATCTCTCCTGGTACTTCTTCACACAAGTCTTTTTCCCAAGATCACTTACTCTCACCACTCTCGTCACCCATCGTTCTATCTTCTTTTCTGAAAACCGCTATATATCTTTACCTTCGCCTCTACAAGATAATGATCAAACATATATATATGAATATATATATGAATATATATATATATATATATATATATATATATATATATATATATATATATATATATATATATATGTATATATATATATATATATATATATATATATATATATATATATATATATATATATATATATATATATATATATATATATATATATATATATATATATATATATATACATATATATATATATATATATATATATATATATATATATATATATATATATATATATATATATATATATATATATAAATTACAGAGGTATAAGTTTGTTGAGTATTCCTGGTAAATTATATGGGAGGGTATTGATTGAAAGGGTGAAGGCATGTACAGAGCATCAGATTGGGGAAGAGCAGTGTGGTTTCAGAAGTGGTAGAGGATGTATGGATCAGGTGTTTGCTTTGAAGAATGTATGTGAGAAATACTTAGAAAAGCAAATGGATTTGTATGTAGCATTTATGGATCTGGAGAAGGCATATGATAGAGTTGATAGAGATGCTCTGTGGAATGTATTAAGAATATATGGTGTGGGAGGCAAGTTGTTAGAAGCAGTGAAAAGTTTTTATCGAGGATGTAAGGCATGTGTACGTGTAAAAGAGAGGAAAGTGATTGGTTCTCAGTGAATGTAGGTTTGCGGCAGGGGTGTGTGATGTCTCCATGGTTGTTTAATTTGTTTATGGATGGGGTTGTTAGGAAGGTGAATGCAAGAGTTTTGGAAAGAGGGGCAAGTACGAAGTCTGTTGTGGATGCGAGAGCTTGGGAAGTAAGTCAGTTATTGTTCGCTGATGATACATCGCTGATGGCTGATTCATGTGAGAAACTGCAGAAGCTGGTGACTGAGTTTGGTAAAATGTGTGAAAGAAGAAAGCTAAGAGTAAATGTGAATAAGAGCAAGGTTATTAGGTACCGTAGGGTTGAGGGTCAAGTCAATTGGGAGGTAAGTTTGAATGGAGAAAAACTGGAGGAAGTAAGGTATTTTAGATATCTGGGAGTGGATCTGGCAGCGGATGCAACCATGGTAGCGGAAGTGAATCATAGGGTGGGGGAGGGGGCGAAAATCCTGGGAGCCTTGAAGAATGTGTGGAAGTCGAGAACATTATCTCGGAAAGAAAAAATGGGTATTTTGAAGGAATAGTGGTTCCAACAATGTTGTATGGTTGCGAGGCGTGGGCTATGGATAGAGTTGTGCGCAGGAGGGTGGATGTGCTGGAAATGAGATGTTTGAGGACAATGTGTGGTGTGAGGTGGTTTGATCGAGTAAGTAACGTAAGGGTAAGAGAGATGTGTGGAAATAAAAAGAGCGTGGTTGAGAGAGCAGAAGAGGGTGTTTTGAAATGGTTTGGGCACATGGAGAGAATGAGTGAGGAAAGATTGACCAAGAGGATATATGTGTCGGAGGTGGAGGGAACGAGGAGAAGTGGGAGACCAAATTGGAGGTGGAAAGATGGAGTGAAAAAGATTTTGTGTGATCGGGGCCTGAACATGCAGGAGGGTGAAAGACGGGCAAGGAATAGAGTGAATTGAATCGATGTGGTATACCGGGTTTGACGTGCTGTTAGTGGATTGAATCGGGGCATGTGAAGCGTCTGGGGTAAAGCATGGAAAGTTGTGTGGGGCCTGGATGTGGAAAGGGAGCTGTGGTTTCGGGCATTATTGCATGACAGCTAGAGACTGAGTGTGAACGAATGGGCCTTTGTTGTCTTTTCCTAGCGCTACCTCGCACACATGAGGGGGGGAAGGGGATGGTATTCCATGTGTGGCGAGGTGGCGATGGGAATGAATAAAGGCAGACAGTGTGAATTGTGTGCATGGGTATATATGTATGTGTCTGTGTGTGTATATATATGTGTACATTGAGATGTATAGGTATGTATATTTGCGTGTGTGGACTTGTATGTATATACATGTGTATGGGGGTGGGTTGGGCCATTTCTTTCGTCTGTTTCCTTCCGCTACCTCGCAAACGCGGGAGACAGCGATAAAGCAAAATAAAAAAAATGATATATATATATATATATATATATATATATATATATATATATATATATATATATATATATATATATATATATATATATATTATTTTTTTTATTTTTTTTTATTATACTTTGTCGCTGTCTCCCGCGTTTGCGAGGTAGCGCAAGGAAACAGACGAAAGAAATGGCCCAACCCCCCCCCCCCATACACATGTATATACATACGTCCACACACGCAAATATACATACCTACACAGCTTTCCATGGTTTACCCCAGACGCTTCACATGCCTTACTTCAATCCACTGACAGCACGTCAACCCCGGTATACCACATCGCTCCAATTCACTCTATTCCTTGCCCTCCTTTCACCCTCCTGCATGTTCAGGCCCCGATCACACAAAATCTTTTTCACTCCATCTTTCCACCTCCAATTTGGTCTCCCTCTTCTCCTTGTTCCCTCCACCTCCGACACATATATCCTCTTGGTCAATCTTTCCTCACTCATCCTCTCCATGTGCCCAAACCACTTCAAAACACCCTCTTCTGCTCTCTCAACCACGCTCTTTTTATTTCCACACATCTCTCTTACCCTTACGTTACTCACTCGATCAAACCACCTCACACCACACATTGTCCTCAAACATCTCATTTCCAGCACATCCATCCTCCTGCGCACAACTCTATCCATAGCCCACGCCTCGCAACCATACAACATTGTTGGAACCACTATTCCTTCAAACATACCCATTTTTGCTTTCCGAGATAATGTTCTCGACTTCCACACATTCTTCAAGGCCCCCAGGATTTTCGCCCCCTCCCCCACCCTATGATCCACTTCCGCTTCCATGGTTCCATCCGCTGCCAGATCCACTCCCAGATATCTAAAACACTTCACTTCCTCCAGTTTTTCTCCATTCAAACTCACCTCCCAATTGACTTGACCCTCAACCCTACTGTACCTAATAACCTTGCTCTTATTCACATTTACTCTAAACTTTCTTCTTCCACACACTTTTCCAAACTCAGTCACCAGCTTCTGCAGTTTCTCACATGAATCAGCCACCAGCGCTGTATCATCAGCGAACAACAACTGACTCACTTCCCAAGCTCTCTCATCCCCAACAGACTTCATACTTGCCCCTCTTTCCAAAACTCTTGCATATATATATATATATATATATATATATATATATATATATATATATATATATATATATATATATATATATATATATATATATATATATATATATATATATATATACATACATATATATTTTTTTTTTTTTTTTTTTATACTTTGTCGCTGTCTCCCGCGTTTGCGAGGTAGCGCAAGGAAACAGACGAAAGAAATGGCCCAACCCCCCCCCCCCATACACATGTACATACACACGTCCACACACGCAGATATACATACCTACACAGCTTTCCATGGTTTACCCCAGACGCTTCACATGCCTTGCTTCAATCCACTGACAGCACGTCAACCCCTGTATACCACATGACACCAATTCACTCTATTTCTTGCCCTCCTTTCACCCTCCTGCATGTTCAGGCCCCGATCACACAAAATCTTTTTCACTCCATCTTTCCACCTCCAATTTGGTCTCCCTCTTCTCCTCGTTCCCTCCACCTCCGCCACATATATCCTCTTGGTCAATCTCTCCTCACTCATTCTCTCCATGTGCCCAAACCATTTCAAAACACCCTCTTCTGCTCTCTCAACCACGCTCTTTTTATTTCCACACATCTCTCTTACCCTTACGTTACTTACTCGATCAAACCACCTCACACCACACATTGTCCTCAAACATCTCATTTCCAGCACATCCATCCTCCTGCGCACATCTCTATCCATAGCCCACGCCTCGCAACCATACAACATTGTTGGAACCACTATTCCCTCAAACATACCCATTTTTGCTTTCCGAGATAATTCCGAGATATATATATATATATATATATATATATATATATATATATATATATATATATATATATATATATCGATAATGGGATGGCCTTGATCAGTGCCTCAGTTGCCCGTGCCGTCTCCGATAACAAAAAGAAAAAAAGATTATTTCAACAGCACCGTTTATCTCTCTCTCTCTCTCTCTCTCTCTCTCTCTCTCTCTCTCTCTCTCTCTCTCTCTCTCTCTCTCTCTCTCTCTCTCTCTCTCCCCTCCTAAGACTGACGTACCTGTCCGTATCCAAGATCCCGTCACGAAACGCTGGGACAAGCCAAGGACAATGATCGGTACCAGACGCCACCAGGAATACCACACCAAGCTCCTCTGTCGTAAAGTTTGTAGGAGAATCCGCCGTGTCCTGAGGCCACATCACACTCCCCTCAACACCGCTCCAGTGAATTTGCTAGTCACCTCCACCGTCCCCGGTCGCCCCGCCCGCCCGCCGCCTGCTCTCACGCCAGCGACGGAAGAGCGACAACAGCCACTGTGAGTGGCGAGCGCAAGGTCTCTTTCTCCCTGCCCCCGACATAACTCCCAGACGCAGCCACCGCAAACGTTAACCGGTGGACCACCTTTTTACGTGAGTCCTCATCATCAGGTGGCCGGAGATAGAGGAAGGTTATGTTCTGTGTCTTTACGTACCACGTTATGTCACTTGTAACGCTACACGTAACGGTAATAACGTAGAGCATTGCGTTCGTCTCCTGTTTGGAACGACGGCGATGCTGAATGCTCTCGGGCGAGTCTATTTTGTTCTTTGATTGATACGTGACACGTCTTCACCAGTACCGTTGTTCCACCAGTCGTATGCTCATGGCTAGCCACTCTAGCAGGATTAACTGTTATGAGAGATCCTCATTTCTCGGAGAAGGAAAGCTGTGAAATTCTCTTCCTTGATTCGTCTTTCGTTCTTTCTACACCTTTCCACCTTTATGAGACAAGCCTGGTATAAGCTTTCGGTAGGACATAAACAGTCTCATTCTTTTTCGTGTTCTGTATTTTTCTGTCAAACAAGATTGCCATGTTTCTGTCCGTCGTATGAGCTAACACACACACACACACACACACACACACACACACACACACACACACACACACACACACGGGACCTCCTTGGTGTAGCGGTTAGCATTATTGAACGTCACGTATGCATGAGCCTCCTGGGATCAAACCCGCATAAGTTCGAACCCGGTCTACAGTTTACATACTAATTCATCTTCCCCTAGGAGCTGATCGATAAGTTGAGCACCTGACATAGGCTCCGGTGTGTGTATGTGTGTGTGTGTGTTTGTGTAGGGGGTCTGTATACTTACGTAGGAGTAAAAGCATTGTGCATGTATACAAGGTTGAGACGAAACGACACAGTGTGAAACTCTCTCCGCGTAACGCACAAATAGTAATATCACACACACACACACACACACACAAACAAACACACACACACACACACACACACAGTGGTAGAGGACATTCACCTGGCAGTTAGTTCTATGCATATTTAACTGCATTCCTTCGCTGCGCTCCGGTCGTAATAACCTCCTCAGCTCTCAGCAGAACAAGAGGTGTGTGCTGTGATTACTATTCTCAACATCCACACGAACTGTTCATGTGCTCCTCTGCCACATATGTACCTGTACCACATATGTACCTGTACCACATATGCCCCTCTCTAATACATACACCTGTAACACATATCTGGATATCTTAACCTCATACCACATATCAAACAAATCATTTCTAACACATATGTCTTCCGCATATCCTCACCGATATAGCTCATGCCTCATATCCAAACATCATTATGACCACTATATCTTCAAATATACCAAATTGCCCTCTTTCGACCTCTCTTTCTACATATTCCTCAGTGATCCCTCACCCACCCTATGACTCACTTCCGCTTCCATGATTCCATTCGCTGTTGTGTCCATTCCCAGGTATCCAAAGTTCCCCATTTCCTCCAAGTTTTCTCCATTCAAACTTAAACCTACAACTAAACTGTCTCTTTGCACTGCTAAACTTAATGTTTTCATTTTATTCACATTTACTTCTAAGTTCCTCCTTTCACACAAATTTCCAAACTCAGGCACCAACTTCTGCAGTTATCCACTCGAATCTTCCACCAGTGTAAACAACAACAGATTCCAATCCTACGCCCCCTAAACCCCCTACGGGATGCATATCTGTACCTCTTTCTTGGGGCATTTCCCTTCCTTACCACCCTATCCGTAAACAAATTAAACAGCCATGGTGACATCAAGCATCCCTGCCGTAGAAACATCTTCACCTGGACACACTTAACCTCTTCACTACTTACTCGCACATACTCCTAGCTCTCTTGATAAAAACTCCTCACTGTTTCTAATAAGTTTCACCTCAAACCGTATATTCGTTGAAACTTCCACAAAGCATTTCTATCATCCCTACCTCATGCCTTCTCTAGATCCATGGATGCCACACACAAATCCTCCTGTTTCTCTGAGCATTTCTCACGCGCATTCTCAAACGCAAAAAAAAAAAAAAACCCACCCGACTCACAAATTCTTTACCACTCCTGAATTCACATTGTTCCTACTCAATCTCATGCTCTATGCATGCCTTCACCCTATCAATCAACCAGGTACACTTAACGAACTTATGCCTCTGTAATTCGAACACTTAAGTTGCATTTTTACATAGCACTAGGTATGCATTCTAACAATCTTCATGCACCTTACCATAATGCATACATACACTGAAAAGCCTAGCCAACCAATCAACAACACAACCATCCTCATTCTTAAGAGTTCAACTGTACTACTTCCATTCCACCCGACTTGCCAAATTTTACTTCCGCAAGGCTTTCACCTCCTCCTCTCTCTTCACAAGACCACTTGCCACACTTTCACTTTGCATACTTTCCCACCCAGGCACCTTACTTCTGCCAACCAAACATCAGACATATCTAACAGTCCTTAAAAATACTCATCCATCTCATCTTCACTTCATCAATGATTGTTAACACTTCCCCGTGTGCCCCTTTCACCGATACTCCCATTTATTCTCTTGTTTTTCTCACACTATTAATCTTCTTTCAAAACATCTTTATATTTTCCCTAAAATCTAATGATAATCTCTTACCCTAACTCTCATTTCCAGTGAGCCTGATGCACACGATAGCTTGGCTCCCGGTCCGCTTACGGTTCTCTCTCGCTCCGATCACGCACAAGTAACATGCATCCAAGATATTTTGAGTGGAGCGGGTGCGGACGGTGACTGGAGCGAGAGCGAAAGTGTGCGTTACCCAACGGTCTCGCTACAGTCTTGGCCCGGTCATCACTGAGGTGGTAGGCTGCCTCTCTATCCTTCCCTATGATCATGCCTGAAGAAACCAACCATGTGGGATTATGAAGGAATTTCCTCTGATCATCAATAAGGTGAGGATAGTGGGTGTGAAATTGGATGGAGGCAACCAAGTTCTTCCTTTCCTATTTTGTTTGTTTCTTCTTCCTCCTCGTCCATGGCTATGGCAATCATAGCCAACTCAGACAATGAAAAGTCTATCTCCTATCGCAACTTAAGCAGGTCAATATATCTTGCCAAGAAAGTTGTTCGCAGGATTGTTTGTCAGAAATAACATTATATATATATATATATATATATATATATATATATATATATATATATATATATATATATATATATATATATATATATATATATGCGAGGTAGCGCAAGGAAATAGACGAAAGAAATGGCACAACCCACCCCCATACACATGTATATACATACACGTCCACACACGCAAATACACATACCTATACATCTCAATGTACACATATATATACACACACAGACACATACATATATACCCATGCACACAATTCACACTGTCTGCCTTTATTCATTCCTATCGCCACCTCGCCACACATGGAATACCATCCCCCTCCCCCCTCATGTGTGCGAGGTAGCGCTAGGAAAAGACAACAAAGGCCCCATTCGTTCACACTCAGTCTCTAGCTGTCATGCAATAATGCCCGAAACCACAGCTCCCTTTCCACATCCAGGCCCCGCACAACTTTCCATGGTTTACCCCAGACGCTTCACATGCCCTGATTCAATCCACTGACAGCACGTCAACCCCGGTATACCACATCGATCCAATTCACTCTGTTCCTTGCCCGCCTTTCACCCTCCTGCGTGTTCAAGCCCCGATCACTCAAAATCTTTTTCACTCCATCTTTACCTCCAATTTGGTCTCCCACTTCTCCTCGTTCCCTCCACCTCCGACACATATATCCTCTTGGTCAATCTGTCCTCACTTATTCTTTCCATGTGCCCAAACCATTTCAAAACAACCTCATCTGCTCTCTCAACCACGCTCTTTTTATTTCCACACATCTCTCTTACCCTTACATTACTTACTCGATCAAACCACCTCACACGACACATTGTCCTCAAACATCTCATTTCCAGCACATCCACCCTCCTGCGCACAACTCTAGCCATAGCCCACGCCTCGCAACCATACAACATTGTTGGAACCACTATTCCTTCAAACATACCCATTTTTGCTTTCCGAGATAAAGTTCTCGACTCCCAAACATTCTTCAAGGCTCCCAGAATTTTCGCCCCTTCCCCCACCCTATGATTCACTTCCGCTTCCATGGTTCCATCCGCTGCGTGTCGTAGAACGCGACTAAAAGGGAAGGGAGCGGGGGGCTGGAAATCTTCCCCTCTCTTTTTTTTTTTCTTTTTTCCAAAGGAAGGAACAGAGAAGGGGGCCTGGTGAGGATATTCCCTCAGAGGCCCAGTCCTCTGTTCTTAACGCTACCTCGCTGAGGCGGGAAATGGCGAATAGTATGAAAGAAAAAGAAGAAAGATATATATATACAGTTGTTGTTCGCTGATGATACAGCGCTGGTGGCTGATTCATGTGAGAAACTGCAGAAGCTGGTGACTGAGTTTGGTAAAGTGTGTGGAAGAAGAAAGTTAAGAGTAAATGTGAATAAGAGCAAGGTTATTAGGTACAGTAGGGTTGAGGGTCAAGTCAATTGGGAGGTGAGTTTGAATGGAGAAAAACTGGAGGAAGTGAAGTGTTTTAGATGTCTGGGAGTGGATCTGGCAGCGGATGGAACCATGGAAGCGGAAGTGGATCATAGGGTGGGGGAGGGGGCGAAAATTCTGGGGGCCTTGAAGAATGTGTGGAAGTCGAGAACATTATCTCGGAAAGCAAAAATGGGTATGTTTGAAGGAATAGTGGTTCCAACAATGTTGTATGGTTGCGAGGCGTGGGCTATGGATAGAGTTGTGCGCAGGAGGATGGATGTGCTGGAAATGAGATGTTTGAGGACAATGTGTGGTGTGAGGTGGTTTGATCGAGTGAGTAACGTAAGGGTAAGAGAGATGTGTGGAAATAAAAAGAGCGTGGTTGAGAGAGCAGAAGAGGGTGTTTTGAAGTGGTTTGGGCACATGGAGAGGATGAGTGAGGAAAGATTGACCAAGAGGATATATGTGTCGGAGGTGGAGGGAGCAAGGAGAAGAGGGAGACCAAATTGGAGGTGGAAAGATGGAGTGAAAAAGATTTTGTGTGATCGGGGTTCTGAACATGCAGGAGGGTGAAAGGAGGGCAAGGAATAGAGTGAATTGGAGCGATGTGGTATTTCCGGGGTTCACGTGCTGTCAATGGATTGAATCAAGGCATGTGAAGCGTCTGGGGTAAACCATGGAAAAGCTGTTGTAGGTATGTATATTTGCGTGTGTGGACGTATGTATATACATGTGTATGGGGGGGGGGTTGGGCCCTTTCTTTCGTCTGTTTCCTTGCGCTACCTCGCAAACGCGGGGGACAGCGACAAAGTATAAAAAGAAAAAAAAAAAAAAAAAAAAAAATATATATATATATATATATATATATATATATATATATATATATATATATATGTATGAATATATATATATATATATATATATATATATATATATATATATATATATATACATATATATATATATATATATATATATATATATATATATATATATATATATATATATATATATATATATATATATATATATATATATATATGTGGAAAGGGAGCTGTGGTTTCGGTGCATTATTACATGACAGCTAGAGACTGAGTGTGAACGAATGGGGCCTTTGTTGTCTTTTCCTAGCGCTACCTCGCACACATGAGGGGGGGGGTGTTGTTAGACCAGAGCTATAGAAGTTCTGTGAAGTCCTCAATAAAAGAGTCAGAATATGGGTACCAGCAAGTGCAGTTAGGGAGAGAAAGGTGAAAATAAGAAAGAGAGGGAAATATGGTTCAACAAAAAAAATTGGAATACCATAGAAAAGTACATACAGGGAATACAGATGACACTGTTTTCAACATTTGAAAAGCATAAGGGAGCGCGGACGAGCAGAGAGCATCATATAAACTCATAATGAGCAAATTAGCGGTTAAAGATCAACTGATCAAAGAAAGGGATACGGAGGCAAGAACTCGAGAGGATAGCAAAGACATATGTGAAAAAATGCACGATAAAGTTTAATGGATTCTCACAACACCATCGAGATGAGATGAGGAAGACATCTTGGAATGGACTGAACCTAACACTAAACACACATAATAGTCTCAAGGTTTCCATGTGTGTTGAAGGAGCCTATGGAAACGTTTTCTTTTTTGACCGTGCAAAACGTATGGAATTACGTAAATGTCTTTCTTGTATTCAATAAGGTGATTAAAAAATTGCCAGTCTAGTCTACAAGATAATGAAAAAAAGATAATCAGAAACTAAACTGACTTCTGAAAAAGAAATGAGTAAATCCATGGTACGTTTTATACGAGGTTAAGAGAAGGGGCAACACGTGTAAAGCCCTTTCCCTGTAAGACACAGTCAGTAATCATATAAACACACACAGGTTTTGATGGTGTAGAAGTTAGCGTTACTGATTAGAAGTTAGCGTTACTGACCATGCTAGGAGTGTCAGTTAGCCCACACCTATCACCTGCTTTCGGCTAAAGTACACCTTAGATACTTCATACAAAACAATATCACAGCGGCAGTAACTACAAGCAACACAACACACAAAATATATCACTGCAGTCAGATGTCAACAGCGTACTAGATGAACGTGTACTTAGACATCGTTACCAAAAACAAAGGCAAGCTCATCGTCTATTATAGGATAGAACAAAAATGAGCAGCATCATCATGAGTTAACAGTTGTACAAAAACCAAAACATATTACGAGAATCCATTGTAGTTTATGAACTCAAATGTCAACAAGGAAACTGTGAGCTCTTTACAAACTTGACCAACTTGGGAATCACAACCTGTACACTATCCAGAAGACTCACTCTACCTACACCTACAAGATGGCTCCATCAAACTACATGTCACCAAGATGCACAACACTGTCCTCACACGAGACACGATTGTATTTAGATCTATGCGAATACAATGCCGTTAACAAGACACAAGATGCATATCACCAGAGCACTAATTATTAAGGAACAAAACAGAGGCAAAGAGAGAGTACTACAGGTACATGTCCCAGCATAGCGTTACAACCAATGAGCACGCAGCGGTATAAACACTTCCGCCTACTGAAATTACCCAGCCTCACGCAGCTACCCACAGTTATTCCCAGGTGCTCCACTGACCTCTCCACACACCCCTGAATTAGATTGATTGATTCAAATTTAAACTTTCAGGCAATCCTTAGAGGTATCTAACACAAACTTTCCACCCATATAAAAGATATTAAACAACCTGAAACAATCGGATAGATTTCGATTATATATATATATATATATATATATATATATATATATATATATATATATATATATATATATATATATATATACATATATATATATATATTATCCCTGGGGATAGGGGAGAAAGAATACTTCCCACGTATTCCCTGCGTGTCGTAGAAGGCGACTAAAAGGGAAGGGAGCGGGGGGCTGGAAATCCTCCCCTCTCGTTTTTTTTAATTTTCCAAAAGAAGGAACAGAGAAGGGGGCCAGGTGAAGATATTCCCTCAAAGGCCCAGTCCTCTGTTCTTAACGCTACCTCGCTATCGCGGGAAATGGCGAATAGTATGAAAAAAAAATATATATATATATACATCCTCCCTGGGGATAGGGGAGAAAGAATACTTCCCACGTATTCCCTGCGTGTCGTAGAAGGCGACTAAAAGGGGAGGGAGCGGGGGGCTGGAAATCCTCCCCTCTCATTATTATTTTTTTTTTATTTTTCCAAAAGAAGGAACAGAGAAGGGGGCCAGGTGAGGATATTCCCTCAATGGCCCAGTTCTCTGTTCTTAACGCTACCTCGCTAACGCGGGAAATGGCGAATAGTTTGAAAAAAAAAAAAAAATATATATATATATATATATATATATATATATATATATATATATATATATATATATGCATACATACATACATACAAGGTTAAGAGACAGGGCAACACGAGTGTAAAGTCTCCTCGTAACACAAATTGTAATCACACACGCACACACACACACACACACACACACACACACACACACACACACACACACACACACACACACACACACACACGCACACATTATGATGTATATAATCGTCTGTATTAAGTAGCTCGCAATCCAAATATTAATGTTCGACATATCCACAAAAAAAATAAGGTCAACTTTTTCTTTTTTCTTCAAGTTCTGTGAAGTACCAACTGACCACCCGAGTGAGCGTACACTAACCCAGGTCGAGTTTAATGAAATAATCCATAACCTTACACAGAGTAGGTCATGGTGCTGTCGTGACGTCTCTCTCTCTCTCTCTCTCTCTCTCTCTCTCTCTCTCTCTCTCTCTCTCTCTCTCTCTCTCTCTCTCTCTCACCAATTTTTTATGAACAATATTCTGACTTTCACTCCCGAAACGCACACACCTACACACACACACACCCACACACAGACACACACACGCAAACACGCAAACGAGTCACAGATGAGGTGATCATGGTGTTATCATAGTTCCTTAAAACAGCTAGAAAAATGTTTCTCGTGGTCCGTGATGAAGTCACAGTAGGTGAAATGGTCACTTGAGGCATCATGTCATATATCATTTTGACTGTCCTGCAAGCTTTCCCCAGAGATCAATACAGTCAGCGTGTTTTCTGCTAGAAAAGGGAAAACAAACCCACTTCGCTGGCTTAAGTATATCAGATGTTCATATATATATATATATATATATATATATATATATATATATATATATATATATATATATATATATATATATATATATATATATATATATGGATGTTAATGTAGAGGCGAAGGTGAGGGTTTGTAGAGGTTTTCAGAAGAAAAGAGAACATGTTAGGGTGAAGAGAGTGGTGAGAGCAAGGGAGCTTGGGAAGGAGACTTGTGAGAGGAACTACCAGGATAGACTGAGTGCAGAATGGAAAAAGGTGAGAGCAAATGACGTAAGGGGAGTGCAGGAGGAATGGTATGTATTTAGGGAAGCAGTGATGGCTTGCGCAAAAGATGCTTGTGGCATGAGAAGCGTGGGATGTTGGCAGATTAGAAAGGTTAATGAGTGGTGGAATGAAGAAGTAAGATTATTAGTGGAAGAGGAGAGAGAGATTTGGACGATTTTTGCAGGGAAATAATGCAAATGACTGGAAGATGTATAAAAGAAAGAAGCAGGAGATCAAGAGAAAGGTGTAAGAGGTGAAACAGAGGGCAAATGAGAGTTGGGGTGAGAGAGTATCATTAAATTTTAGGGTTAGTTTAAAAAATGTTTTGGAAGGAGGTAAATAAAGTGCGTAAGACAAGAGAACAAATGGGAACATGAATGAAGGGGGCTAATGGGGAGATAATAACAAGTAGTGATGATGTGATTAGGATAGGGAGTGAGTATTTTGAAGGTTTGTTGAATGTGGTAGATGAAAGAGTGGCAGATATAGGGTGTTTTGGTCGAGGTGGTGTGCGAAGTGAGAGGGCCAGGGAGAATGGTACGGTAAAAAGAGAAAACTTAGTGAAAGTTTTGCGGAAGACGAAAGCCGGCAAGACGGAGGGTTTGGATGATATTACAGTGGAATTTACTAAAAAAGAGGGTGACTGTGTTGTTAACTATTTGGTGAGGATATTGACTGTATGTACGGCTCATGCTGAAGTGTCTGAGGATTGGCGGAATGCATGCATAGTGCCAATTTACAAAGGCAAAGGGGATAAAGGTGAGTAATGAAAGGGTAAGAGAGATGTGTGATGATAGAACGAGTGTGGTTGAGAGAGCAGAAGAGGGTGTATTGAAATGGTTTAGTCACATGGAGAGAATGAGTTAGGAAAGATTGACATAGAGGATATATGTGTCAGAGGTGGAGGGAACGAGAACTTGAAGACCAAATTGGAGGTGGAAGGATGAAGTGAAAAACATTTTGCGCGATCGGGGCCTGAACATGCACGAGGGAGAAAGGCGTGCACCGGAGTGCGGTTGTCCCGGAGTCGACGTGCTGTCAGTGAATTGAACCAGGGCATGTGAAGCGTCTGGGGTAAACCATGGAAAGTTTTGTGGGGCCTGGATGTGGAAAGGGAGCTGAGGTTTCGGTGTATTATACATGGCAACTAGAGACTGAGTTTGTTATCTCTTACTAGCGCTACCTTGCGCGCGTCCGTGCCAGGGGGGTTGTCATTTTGTGTGCGGCGGGGTGGCGAAAAAAAATTAATAAGGCAGCAAGTATGAATTATGTACATGAGTGTATATGTTTGTGTATGTATATACATGTATACGTTGAAATGTATAGGTACGTATATGTGCGTGTGTGGACGTATATGTATATGTTTGTGTATGTATATATATGTATATGTTGAAATGTATAGGTTATATATGTGCGTGTGTGGACTCATATGTATATTCATGTGTATGTGGGTGGGAGACAGCGACAAGTATATAGAATGTAAAAATAATATATATATGTATATATATTATATATATATTATATATATATATATATATATATTTTTTTTTTTTTTTTTTTTTTTTTTTATTACTTTGTCGCTGTCTCCCGCGTTTGCGAGGTAGCGCAAGGAAACAGACGAAAGAAATGGCCCAACCCCCCCATACACATGTACATTTCACACGTCCACACACGCAATTATACATACCTACACAGCTTTCCATGGTTTACCCCAGACGCTTCACATGCCTTGATTCAACCCACTGACAGCATATATATATATATATATATATATTATATATATATATATATATATATTATATATATATATATATTATATATATATATATATATATATATATATATATATATATATATATTATATTATATATTTATTATATAATTATATATATATATATTTATATATATATATATATATATATTATATAATATATATTATATATATATTATATATATATATATTTATATATATATAATATATATATATATATATACCCCCATACACAATGTACACACACCCACGCCCACACACGCAAATTATACATACTATACATCTCCAATGTACACATATATATACACACACAGACTTATACATATATACACATGTACATAATTCATACTGTCTGACTTTACTCATTCCCATCGCCACCTCGCCACACATGGAATAACATCCCCCCCCCCCCTCATGTGTGCGATGTAGCGCTAGGAAAAGACAACAAAGGCCACATTCGTTCACACTCAGTCTCTAACTGTCATGTAATAATTGCCGAAACCACAGCTCCCTTTCCACATCCAGGCCCCACACAACTTTCCATGGTTTTACCCCAGACACTTCACATGCCCTGATTCAATCCATTGACAGCACGTCGACCCCGGTTATACCACATCGATCCAATTCACTCTATTCCTTGCCCTCCTTTCACCCTCCTGCATGTTCAGGCCCCGATCACACAAAATCTTTTTCACTCCATCTTTCCACCTCCAATTTGGTCTCCCACTTCTCCTCATTCCCTCCACCTCTGACACATATATCCTCTTGGTCAATCTTTCCTCACTCATTCTCTCAATGTGCCCAAACCATTTCAAAACACCCTCTTCTGCTCTCTCAACCATGCTCTTTTTAATTCCACACATCTCTCTTACCCTTACATTACTTACTCGATAAAACCACCTCACACCACATATTGTCCTTAAACATCTCATCTTTAGCACATCCACCCTCCTGCGCACAACTCTATCCATAGCCCACGCCTCGCAACCATACAACATTGTTGGAACCACTATTCCTTCAAACATACCCATTTTTGCTTTCCGAGATAATGCTCTCGACTTCCAAACATTCTTCAAGGCTCCCTGGATTTTCGCCCCGTCACCCACCCTATGATTCACTTCTGCTTCCATGGTTCCATCCGCTGCCAGATCCCCTCCCATATATCTAAAACACTTTACTTCCTCCAGTTTTTCTCCATTCAAACTTACCTCCCAATTGACCTGACCCTCAACTCTACTGTACCTAATAACCTTGCTCTTATTCACATTTACTCTTAACTTTCTTCTTTCACACACTTTACCAAACTCAGTCACCAGCTTCTGCAGTTTCTCACATGAATCAGCCACCAGCGATGTATCATCAGTGAACAACAACTGACTCACTTCCCAAGCTCTCTCATCCACAACAGACTTCATACCTGCCCCTCTTTCCAAAACTCTTGCATTCACCTCCCTAACAATCCCATCCATAAACAAATTAAACAACCATGGAGACATCACACACCCCTGCCGCAAACCTACATTCACTGAGAACCAATCACTTTCCTCTCTTCCTACACGTACACATGCCTTACATCCTCGATAAAAACTTTTCACTGCTTCTAACAACTTGCTACCCACACCATATATTCTTAGTACCTTCCACAGAGCATCTCTATCAACTCTATCATATGCCTTCTCCAGATCCATAAATGCTACATACAAATCCATTTGCTTTTCTAAGTATTTCTCACTACATTCTTCAAAGCAAACACCTGATCCACACATCCTCTACCACTTCTGAAACCACACTGCGCTTCCCCAATCTGATGCTCTGTACATCCCTTTCACCCTCTCAATCAATACCTCCCATATAATTTACCAGGAATACTCAACAAACTTATACCTCTGTAATTTGAGCGCTCACTCTTATCCCCTTTGCCTTTGTACAATAGCACTATGCAAGCATTCCGCCAATCCTTAGGCACCTCACCATGAGTCATACATACATTAAATAACCTTTACCAACCAGTCAACAATACAGTCACCCCCTTTTTTTTAATAAATTCCACTCCAAACCTACTACCTTGCCGGCTTTCATCTTCCGCAAGGCTTTTACTGCCTCTTCTCTGTTTTACCAAATCATTTTCCCTAACCCTCTCACTTTGCACACCACCTCGACCAAAACACCCTATATCTGCCACTCTATCATCAACCACATTCAACAAACCTTCAAAATACTCAATCCATCTCCTTCTCACATCACCATACTTGTTATCACCTCCCCATTAGCCCACTTCACTGAAGTTCCCATTTGCTCCCTTGTCTTACGCACATTATTTACCTTCTCCTAAATACATCCCATTCCTCCCCACTCCCTTACCTCCTTTGTTCTCACCTTTTTCCATTCTGTACTCAGTCTCTCCTGATACTTCCTCACACAAGTCTCCTTCCCAAGCTCACTTACTTCACCTCCCTCTTCACCCAACATTCTCTCTTCTTTTCTGAAAACCCATAAAAAACTTCACCTTCGCCTCCACAAGATAATGATTCAGACATCCCTCCAGTTGCACCTCAGAGCACATTAACATTCAAAAGTCTCTCTTTTGCGCGCCTGTCAATTTACACGTAATCCCAAAAACGCTCTCTGGCCATCTCTCCTTCTTACATACCTATACTTATGTATATCTCTCTTTTTAAACCAGGTATTCCCAATCAACCAGTCCTTTTTCAGCACATAAAATCTACAAGCTCTTCACCATTTCCATTTAGAAACCTGAACCACACATTATACCAATTATTCCCTCAACTGCCACATTACTTACCTTTGCATTCAAATCACCCATCACTTAACCCGGTTCTTGGCATCAAAACCACTAATACACTCATTCAGCTGCTCCCAAAACACTTGCCTCTCATGATCTTTCCTCTCATGCCCAGGTGCATATGCACCAATAATCACCCATCTTTCTCCATCAACTTTTCTCCATCTTTCTCCATCTTTCTCCATCAGTTTTACCCAAAATATATATATATATATATTATATAAAAATATATTATATATATATATATATATATATATTATATTATTTATATATGGTGGGTTGGGCCATTTCTTTCGTTGTTTCCTTGCGCTACCTCGCAAACGCGGGAGACAGCGACAAAAGAAAAAAAAAAATATAAAATTATATATATATATATATATATATATTTAACATATATATATATATATATATATAATATATATATATATATTATATATATTTATATATATATTATATATATATATATATATTATATATGTTAAAAAGGATCACAATTTTGCGCGTGATCAAGATATTCCTATAAGTCCACGGGGAAAATGAAACAAGAAAAGTTCCCAAGGGCACTTTTCGTGTAATAATACATTCATCAGGGGAGACACAAGAGGGAATATAACAGTCAGTTGATATACATCGAAGAGACGAAGCTAGGACGCCATTTGGTAAACATGTGATTGTCCAAAACATACAACGAGCGTTCATAAACTTATCATTTTACAAATTATCAACAATAAAGTTATCTAATTTCTACAGACCATCACTAATATTAAGATTATAATTCTTTGTGTATTTAAATAGAAGATTCAATGATATTTCTCTTGGTAATAGAGTTAGAGTTAACAACTGAGATGGCGTTACTCCAGTCAGTACAATGATCATAGTTTTTAACATGATTAAACAAGGCATTTGATTCCTGTCCGTTCTTATACTATATTTATGTTGTTTAAGTCTAACAGAAAGATCCTTACCCGTCTGACCAACATAGAATTTATCACAGTTTCCACAAGGAACTTTATAGATGAAAACCAAGAGAATTTTCTGGTGAATTCCTGATTAAGATATTCTTTATAGTATTATTGTTGCTAAGGCAACATTTGCATTAAAGGATTTAAGCAACCTGGGAAGCAAAGTGAAATTATCATTAAGAGGGAGAACAAAAAGATGCTTGGTGTTAATGGGAAGTTTGGGCTCAACTCTATAAAATGATTTCTTTGCTAACTTAAGGGATTTATCAATGAAAGATTCTAGGTTACTTTAACTCAGATTCAATAGAATATATCTTCTCAAACTCATCATCAATAAATCTGGACTGCAAATACGTAATGCCCTTGGGAACATAGATTGAAATGATGATAATTTAACTCTGTCATGTTTGAGATGAGTAATGATGGATATATGAGCATACATTGGTGGGTTTTCTGTATATGCTAAACTTAAAACTTGTTTTTCTTGTCTATGGATCATGCAATCTAAAAAATGGTAACATACCATTATTTTCATTTTCTACAGTAAATTTGATGGAAGGTTACTAAAGTGTTAAGTAAGGGGAGAAATATTTGTAAATTTTCATTTGTTGGCCAAACACAAAGAACATCATCTACATCCCTAAACCAAATTGCATTAGAAGGTAAGATATCCTTTAGAAATTTTTGTTTCAAAAAATTCCATATAAAGATTACTAAGTACAGGTGAAAGGGGTTATCCATTGCCATACCAAATTTTTGAGCATAAAAAATCTCCATTAAATTGAAATACACAGTCTTTTATACACAATTTTATCAGTTCAATGAAATTAGACTTTGAAACAGGTAATTGAATATCATTCAAGACATCAAATAAATATTCTAAAAGGTCATCAACTGGAACTTTAGTGAAAAGTGAGGAAACATCAAAGCTAACTAGTTTGAAATCAAAAATTTGGTATGGCAAGGGATAACCCTCTTTCACTGTACTTAGTAATCTTTATATGGAATTTTTGAAACAAAATTACTAAAGGTTTATCTTACCTTTTAAATGCAATTTGGTTTAGGTATGTAGATGATGTTCTTTGTGTTTGGCCAACAAATGAAATTTACAAATATTTCTCCCCTTACTTAACAAATTTTGTACCTTCCATCAAATTTACTGTAGAAAATGAAAATAATGGTAAGTTACCCTTTTTAGATTGCATGATCCATAGACAAGGAAACAAGTTTAAGTTTAGCATATACAGAAAACCCACCAAAGTATGCTCATACATCCATTATTACTCATCTCAAAAATGACAGAGTTAAATTATCTCATTTCAATCTATGTTCCTAAGGGCATTACGTATTTGCAGTCCAGAGTTTATTGATGATGAGTTTGAGAAGATATTTTTTCTATTGGATCTGAGTTAAAGTAACCTAGATCTTTCATTGATAAATCCTTAAGTTAGCAAAGAAATCATTTTATCGAGTTGAGCCCAAACCTCCCATTAACAACAAGAATCTTTTAGTTCACCCTTTTAATAATAATTTCACTTTGCTTCCCAGGTTGCTTAAATCCTTTAATGCAATGTTGCCTTTGGCAACAATAATACTATAAAGAATATCTTAATCAGGAATTCACAGAAAATTCTCTTGGTTGCATCTATAAAGTTCCTTGTGGGAAAACTGTGATAAATTTATGTTGGTCAGACTGGTAAGGATCTTTATGTTAGACTTAAACAACATAAATACAGTATAAGAACGGGACAGGAATCAAATGTCTTGTTTAATCATGTTAAAAACTATGATCATTGTATTGATGGAGTAACGCCATCTCAGTTGTTAACTCTAACTCTATTACCAAGAGAAATATCATTGAATCTTCTATTATAAAATACACAAAGAATTATAATCTTAATATTAGTGATGATCTGTACAAATTAGATAACTTTATTGTTGATAAGATTTGTAAAAAGATAAGTTTATGAACGCTCGTTGTATGTTTTGGTTAATCCATGTTTTTCCAAATGGCGTCCTAGCTTCGTCTCTTCGATGTATATCAACTGACTGTTATATTCCTCTCTTGTGTCTCCCTGATTTATGTGACTATTACACGAAAGTGCACTTGGGAAAATTTTGTGTTTCATTTTCCCCGGGGGACTCATAGGAATATATATATATATATATATATATATATATATATATTATATATATATATATATATATGGGGATGAGAGAGCTTGGGAAGTGAGTCAGTTGTTGTTCGTGATGATACAGCGCTGGTGGCTGATTCATGTGAGAAACTGCAGAAGCTGGTGACTGAGTTTGGGTAAAGTGTGTGAAAGAAGAAAAATTAAGAGTAAATGTGAATAAAAGCAAGGTTATTAGGTACAGTAGGGTTGAGGATCAAGTCAATTGGGAGGCAAGTTTGAATGGAGAAAAACTGGAGGAAGTAAAGTGTTTTTAGATATCTGGGAGTGGATCTGGCAGCGGATGGAACCATGGAAGCGGAAGTGGATCATAGGGGTGGGGGAGGGGGCGAAAATTCTGGGAGCCTTGAAGAATGTGTGGGAGTCGAGAACATTATTCGGAAAGCAAAAATGGGTATGTTTGAAGGAATAGTGGTTCCAACAATGTTGTATGGTTGCGAGGCGTGGGCTATGGGATAGAGTTTGTGCGCAGGAGGATGGATGTGCTGGGGAAAAGAGATGTTTGAGGGACAATGTGTGGTGTGTGAGTGGTTTTGATCGAGTAAATGACGTAAGGGTAAGAGAGATGTGTGGAAATAAAAAGAGCGTGGTTGAGAGAGCAGAAGAGGGTGTTTTGAAATGGGTTTGGGCACATGGAGAGAATGAGTGAGGAAAGATTGACCAAGAGGATATATGTGTCGGAGGTGGAATGGGAACGAGGAGAAGTAGGAAGGGGCAAATTGGGGTGGAAAAAAGGAGTG
>NC_092256.1:4796921-4809288 GCF_036320965.1 Panulirus ornatus | reverse complement strand
AAAAGTGGGCAGTAATTTAAAGTAAGCTTTGCAAATGTTTCTTTCCCTTTTGATGCCTCCAATGCCCCTGTAATTGACCTTTGGCGGCTCCAACGGGGGATTTTAACTAAACCTTTCATTTCTCTTTTTACTTTTGGATGTCACCGTGCTGCCTGTATTGCACTTTTTTTTTGGCAACCCTTAAACGGTGTTTTATATTTAAATTTTTAATTTATCTCTTTCTTCAGATGCCACTACTCACTGTAAAGGCCTTTGAAGTCGACAAAGAGGATTTAGATAAATCCTTCAATTTTCCTCTAAGATTTAGGATGCCTCCATCGCAATTCTTGCACTTTGGCATCACCAAAGGTGGCAGTTAAGGTAAGCTTTGCAAATGTTTCTTTCACTTTTGGTGCCTCTAAGCCCCTGTAATTGCCTTTGGTGCGCCAAAGGTGATATAAAATAAAACTTTAATTTTTCTTTTTAAATTTTGGATGCCACCATGCAAAGGTATTGGATTTGGCACCCTATGGGTCTGTCAAGTAAACTTTTAATTGGTCTCTTTTCCTTCAGATGCCACTATTACCCTGTAAAGGCCTTTGGAAGAGCCAAGGGGATTTAGATTAAGCCTTCAATTTTTTTCTCTAAATTTTTGGATGCTACCGCAATTCTCTTGACCTTTGGCATCCCCAAAGTTGGCTTAAGTAAGCTTTGCAAATGTTTCTTTCCCTTTTGATGCCTCTATGCCCCTGTAATTGCCGTTGGGCGGCTCCAAAGGGGATTTAAACTAAACTTCATTTCTCTTTTCATTTATGGATGTCTCCGTACAGCTGTATTGCACTTGGCAACGTAAAACGGTGTTTTATTATAAAATTTATTTATCTCTTTCCCTTCAGATGTCCACTACTTCCCTGTAAAGCCCTTTGAAGACGACAAAAAAGGAATTAGATAAATCTTCAATTTTCCTCTAAGATTTTGTATGCCTACACGCAATTCCCTTGCCTTGTGGCATCCCAATGGACTATTAAGGTAAGCTTTGCAAAAATGTTTTCTTTCCCTTTGTTGCCTCTTTGCCCTGTAATTGCCTTTGGGGCGGCAAGGTGATTTAAAATAAAACTTTAATTTGTCTTTTTTTTTTTTGGATGCCACCTTGCAAAGGTATTGGACTTTGGCACCCCTAAACGGTCTTTTAAGTAAACTTTTAATTTGTCTCTTCCCTTCCAGATGCCACTATTCCCATGTAAAGGCCTTTTGAAGATGCCAAAGGGGAGTTGATTAATACTTCAATTTTTTCTAAATTTTTCGATGCGTTCCATTGCAATTTCTTTGCCCGTTGGCATCCCCAAAGTGGCTTTTAAAGTAGCTTCCAATGTTTCTTCCCTTTTGTGCCTCTATGCCCCTGTAAGGTGACTTTGGCGGCGCCAAAGGATTTAAAATAAGCTTTAATTTGTCTTTTTATTTTTGATGCCACATGCCATTGTATTGGACTTGGCACCCCCAAAGGGTATTTTAAGTATAGTTTTAATTAGGGTCTTTCCCTTTATATGTCACCTATTCCCCTGTAATGGCTTTGAAGAAGCCCAAAGGGGATTGTAGATTGATCCTTCATTTTTCCTCTAAATTTTTGGATGTCTCCACGCAATTCTCTTCCCCTTTGGCATCCCCAAAGTGGTATTAAAGTAAGCTTTCGAAATGTTTCTTTTTTTTTTTATTTTTTTTTTTTTTTTTTCCTTTTGATGCCTCTATGGCCCCTGTAATTGCCTTTGGCGCGCCCATGAGGGGATTTAAACTTATCATTAATTTGTCTTTTTGTTTTTGGATGCCACCATGCAATGGTATTAGGACTTTGGCACCCCTCTAAAACGGTCTGTTAGGTAAGCTTTTAATTTTCTCTCTTTTGCCCCTCTTCAGATGCCACTATTCCCCTGTAACGGCCTTGAAGACGCCAACGGGGATTTAGATTAATCCTTCAATTTTTCTCTTAATTTTTGGATGCCTCACGCAGTTCTCTTGACCTTGGGCATACAAAGTGGCATTAAAGTAAGCTTTCCAATGTTTTCTTTCCCTTATGATTGCCTCTATGCTCCTTTAATTGCCCTTTGGCGGCGTCAAAGGGGATTTAAAATAAATCTTTTAATTTGTCTTTTTATTTTTGGATGCCACATGAAAGGTATTGACTTTGGCTACCCCAAAAGGTATTTTAAGTAAATTTTAACTAGGATCTTTCCCTTTAGATTCCACTATTCCCCTGTAAAGGCCTTGAGACGAGCAAGGTTTTTAGAATAATCCTTCCAATTTTCCTTCTTATTTTTGATGCCTCACCGCAAATTATCTTGGACCTTTGGCATCCCAAAGTGGCATTAAAGTAAGCTTTGCAAATGTTTCTTTCCCTTTTGATGCCTCTTTGCCCCTGTAATGCCTTTGTCGGCTCAAAGGGGATTTTATACTAAACCTAGCATTTCTCGTTTTCCTTTTGGATGCCACGTGCAGCTGTATTGGACTTTGGCCACCCCTCAAACGGTCTGTTAAGTAAACTTTTCTTTTATCTCTTTACCTTCAGATGCCACTACTCCTGAGAAAGCTTTCTTTGAAGACGCCAAAGGGGATTTAGATTATCCTTCAATTTTCCTCTAGATTTTTGGATGCCTCCACGATTCCCTGCACTTTGGCATCCCCAAAGTGGCATTAAGGTAAGCTTTCAAATGTTTCTTTCTCTTTTGATGCCTCTATGCCACTGTAATTGCCTTTGGTGGCGCCAAAGGTGATTTAAAATAAAAACCTTTTAAATTGTTTCTTATTTTTTCGGATGCACCCATGCAACTGTATTGACTTTCGCACCCCAAAGGGGATTTAGTATAACTTTAATCAGGTCTTCCCTTCAGATGCCACTATTCCCCTTGTGAAGGCCTTTGAAGACGCCAAAGGGGAGTTTGATTCTTCCTGCCAATTTTTCCTCTAAATTTTTCGATGCGTCCATGCATTTTCTCTGCCCTTTGGCATCCCCAAAGTGGCATTAAAGTAAGATTCTCCAAATGTTTCGTTCCATTTTGATGGCCTCTATGCCCTTGTAATTTCCTTTGGCGGCGCCAATGGGATTTAAAATAAAAACATTTAATTTGTTTTTTATATTTGGATGCCTCATCATATGTATTGGACTTTGGCACCACCAAAGGGTATTTTAAGTAAACTTTTAATAAGGGTCTTTCCCTTTAGTGCACTATTCCCCTGTAAAGGCCTTTGAAGACGCCAAAGGGGATTTAGATTAATCCTTCAATTTTCCTCTAAATTTATCGATGTCTCACGCAATTCTCTTGCCCTTTGGATCCCAAAGTGGTATTAAAGTAAGCTTTCGAAAGGTTTCTTTCCCTTTTGATGACTTCTCATGCCCAGTAAATTGCCCTTTGCGGCGCCAAGGGGATTTAAACTAAATCTTTAATTTGTCTTTTTGTTTTTGGGTGAAACCATGCATAGGTATTCGACTTTGGGCACCCTAAACGGTCTGTTAAGTAAACTTTTAATTTGTATCTTTCCCTGCAGATGCACCATACCCTGTAAAGGCCTTTGAAGACGCCAAAGGGGATTTAGGTTAATCCTTCAATTTTTCTAAATTTTTGGATGCCTCACCGCATTCTCTTGACTTTGGCATCCCCAAAGTGTCGTTAAAGTAAGCTTTCCAAATGTTTCTTTCCCTTATGAGGTTGCCTCTATGCCCCTCTAATTGCTTTGGCCAGCGCCAAATAGGATTTAAAATAACCGTTAATTTGGTTTTTTATTTTTGGATGCCACCATGCTGCTATTGTATTGGACTTTGGCACCCAAAGGGTATTTTGTGTAAACTTGTAATCAAGGCTTCTTTCCCTTTGTTACCAACTATTCCCTGTATAGCCTTGGAAAAAGCAAAGGGGATTTAGATTAATCCTTTAATTTTCCTCAAATTTTGGATGCCTCACCGAATTTTTCTTGACTTTGGCATCTCACAAGTGGCATTAAACGTAAGCTTTTGCAAATGTTTCTTTTCACTTTTATGCCTCTATGCCTGAAATTGCCTTGGGCGGTCTCCAAGGGATTTAAAACTATACCTTTCAGTTCGCTTTGTACTTTTGGATGCCCATCCGTGCAGCTTGCATTGGACTTTGGCACCCCTAAAAGGTCTTTTATATAATAATTTAAATTTATCTCTTTCCCTTCAGATGCCTACTACTCCCCTATAAAGGCCTGTTGAAGACGCCAATGAGGATTTAGATAATCTTCAATTTTCCTCTAACGATTTTGGATGCCTCACGCAATTCCCCACTTGCACTTTGGATCCACAAACTGGTCATTTTAAGGTAAGCTTTGCAAATGTTTCTTCCGTTTTTGCTCTATGTCTGTAATTGCCTTTGGTGGCGCCAAGGTGTATTTAAAAATAAACCTTTAATTTGTTCTTTTATATTTTTCCGATGCCACCATGCAAAGGTATTGGACTTTGGCACCCCCTAAACGGTCTTTTAAGTAAACTTTCAACTTAGTCTCTTTCCCTTCAGGGATGCACTATTCCCCTGTAAAGGCCTTTGAAGGTCGTTCAAAGGGGAGTTAGATTAATCTTCAATTTTCCTCTAATTTTTCGATGCCGGCCATGTATTTTCTCTTGCCCTTTGGCATCCCCAAGTGGATTAAGTAAGCTTTCCAAATGCTTTCTTTACCTTTTGATGCTTCTATGCCCTGTAATTGCCTTTAGCTCCGCCAAAACAAGGGGATTTACTTAACCTTTCATTTACATTTATTTTTGGTCTGAACCACTGCCATCTGTATTGGACTTTGGCACCATATAGGGTATTTTAAGTAAACTTTTAACTAGGTTCTTTCGCTTTAGATGCCACTATTACCCTGTAAAGGCCTTTGAGAGCCAAAAGTGGATTTAGATTAATCCTTCAATTTTCTCCAAATTTTTTGTTGTCTCACGCATTCTCTTGCCCTTTGGCATCCCCAAAGTGGCATTAAAGTAGTTTGACAAATGTTGCTTTCCTTTTGACTGACACTATGCCTGTAATGCCTTTGGCGGCGTCAAAGGGGATTTAAACTAAATCTTTAATTTCTCTTTTTATTTTGGATGCTACCATTCAAAGGTTATTGGACTTGGCACCCTAAAACTGTCTGTTAAGTATGTTTTAATTTGTCTCTTTTCTCTTTCAGATGACACTATTCAACTGTAAGGCCTTTGAAGGACGCCAAAGGGATTTTGATTAATCTTCAATTTTCCTCTAAATTTTTCGGTGCGTCCATGCAATTCTCTTGCCCTTTGGCATCCCCAAACGTGGTTTAAAGTAAGCTTTCAAAATGTTTTCTTTCCTTTTCATGCCTCTTATGCCCTGTAATTGCTTTGCGGGGCCAAAGGGATTTATAAATAACCTTTAATTTGTCTTTTTATTTTGGATGCCACCCCTGCAAACTGTATTGGACTTTGGCACACCCAAAGGGTATGTAAGTTAAAACTTTTAATTTGGGTCTTTCCTTTTAGGATGCCACTATTCCCTGTAAAGGCCTTTGAAGGTCGCCAAGGGGATTTAGTTTATTCCTTAATTTTTCCATCTAAATTTTTGGATGTCTCCAAGCATTCTCTTGCCTTTGGCATCCCCTCCAAAGTGGATTAAAAGTACGCTTCGAAATGTTTCTTTCCTTTTGAATGCCTCTATGCCCCTGTAATTGCCTTTGGCGGCGCCAGAGGGGATTAAAATAAATCATTATTTGTCTTTTTGTTTTTGGATGCCCCACAATGCAAAGGTATTAGACTTCTGGCACCCTAAAACGTCTGTTAAGTTAACTTTTCATTTGTCCTTTTTCCCTTCCGATGCACTATCCCCTGCAAAGGGCATTTGAAGGACGCCAAAGGGGATTTAGATTAATCCTTCAAAATTTTTCTCTAAATTTTTGGATGCCTCACCGCAATTCGCTGACCTTTGTCATCCCCAAGAGTGGCATTAAAAGAAAAGCTTTCCAAATGTTTCTTTCCTTATGATGCTCTATGCCCTGTAATTGCCTTAGGCGGCGCAAAGGGATTTAAATAAACCTTTAATTTGTCTTTTTATTTATGGATGCCCACATGCATATGTTTGACTTTGGCACCCCAAAGGGTATTTTAAGTAAAAACTTTTAATTAGGGTCTTTCCCTTTAGCTACCACTATTCCCTGTAAAGGCCTTTGAAGACGCAAAGGGTTATTTATATTAACCTTCAATTTTCCTCTAAGATTTTGGAATGCCTCACCGCAAATCTCTTGACCTTTGACATCCCCAAAGTGGCATTTAAAGTATGATTTGCAAAGTCTCCTTTCCCTTTTGATGCCTCTATGCGCCCTTTGTAATTGCATTGCTGCGCAAAGGGGATTTGAAATAAACCTTTAATTTCTCTTTTTAATTTTGGATGCCCCATGCAAACTGTGTTGGACTTTGGCTACCCCACAAGGGTTATTTTAAGTGAAAACTTTTAACTAGGTTCTTTCCCTTTAGATACCACTATTCCCCTGTAAAGGCCTTTGAAGACTCAAAGTGGATTAGATTAATCTTCAATATTCATCTAAATTTTTTGATGTCTCCACGCAATTCTCTTGCCCTTTGGCATCCCCAAAGTGGCATTAAGAAGCTTTGCAAATGTTTTCTTTCCCCCTTTTGTGACTCTATGTCTGTAATCGCCTTTGGCGGCGCCAAAGGGAGATTTAACTAATCTTTAATTTCTCTTTTTATTTTGGATGCTACCATTCAAAGGTATTGGACTTCTTTGACCTAACGGTCTGTTAAGTAATGTTATAATTTGTCTCTTTCCTTCAGATGCCATATTCAAATGTAAAGGCTTTGAAGGACGCAAAGGGGGATTTAGATTATCTTGAATTTTCCTCTAAATTTTCGTGCGTCCATGCAATTCTCTTGCCCTTTGGCATCCCAAAGTGGTATTAAGAAAGCTTTCCAAAATGTATCTTTCCCTTTTCATGCCTCTATGCCCTGTAATTGCCTTTGGCGGGCCAAAGGGGATTTAAATAAACCTTTATTTTGTCTTTTTAGTTTTGGAGCACATGCCAACTGTATTGGACTTTGGCACACCCAAGGGTAATTGTATCGAAATATTTTGATTTGGGTCTTTCCCTTTAGATGCCACTTTCCCCTGTAAAGGGCCTTGAAGACGCCAAAGGTATTTAGAATTAATCTTCAATTTTCCTCTAATTTTTGGATGTCTCCAAGCATTTCTCTAGCCCTTTGGCATCCCCAAAGTGGTATTAAAGTAAGCTTTCGAAACTGGTTTTCTTTCCTTTGATGCCTCTATGCCCCGGTAATGCTTTGGCGGCGCCAGAGGGGATTTAAAATAAATCATTAATTTGTCTTTTTGTTTTTGGATGCCAACCACTGCAAAGGTATTAGTCTTTGGCACCCCTAATACGGTCGTTAAGAAACTTTTCATTGTCTCTTCCCTTCACGATGCCACTTTTCCCCTGCAAAGCCTTTGAAGAGCAAAAGGGGATTGTAGATTTTATCTTCATTTTTCTCTAAATTTTTGGATGCCTCACCGCAATTCTCTTGACCTTTGGCCATGCCCAAGTGGCATTAAAGTAAGCGGCGCACACTCCTCTCTGTTTCACTTTCCCTTATGATGCCTCTATGCCCTGTAATTGCCTTAGGCGGCGCCAAAGGGGATTTAAAATAACTTTAATTTGTCTTTTTATTTATGGATGCCACACTGGCACAACTGTCTTGGACTGTGGCACCCACCAAAGAGGTTATTTTAAGCTATACTTTTAATGAGGGGTCTTTCCCTTTAGATACCACTATTCCCCTGTATAGGCCTTTTCATGACGCCAAAGGGTATTTAAGATTAATCCTACAAATTTTCCTTAGTTATTGGATAGCCCTCACCGTATTCTCTGACCTTTGACATCACCAAAGTGGCAATAAAGTAAGATTTGCAAATGTCTCTTTCCCTTTTGATGCCTCTATGCGCCTGTAATTGCCTTTGGCTGCGCCAAAGGGGATTTGAAATAAACCTTTAATTTCTCTTTTTATTTTTGATGCCCACATGACTGCTGTTGGGACACACTCATTAAAAACTTCTTGATAATACACCCCTCTTTATCTGAACCTAACCTTACTAACTTTGCACCCCAAAGGGTATTTTAGGTAAATCTTGTAACTACGCGACTTTCCTTTAAATGCCACTATTCCCCTGTAAAGGCCTTTGAGACGCCAAGTGGATTTGAGATTAATCCTTCATTTTTCATCTAAATTTTTTTGATGTTTCCAAGCAATTCTTCTTGCCCTATGGCATCCCCAAAGTGGTATTAAAGTAAGCTTTCGAATGTTTCTTTCCCTTTTGGAGACTCTAATGCCTGTAATCGCCTTTGGCGGCGCCAAAGGGGATTAAACTAGATCTTTAATTTCTCTTTTTATTTTTGGGATGCTACCATTCAAAGGTATTGGACTTTGGCACCCCTAAACGGTCTGTTAAGTAAGGTTTTAATTTGTCCCTTTTCATTTCCCTTCAGATGCCACTATGCCTGTACAGTCCTTGAAGACACCAAGGGGATTTAGATTAAGCCTTCAATTTTCCTCTAAATTTTTTGTTGCGTCCATTGAATTCTCTTGCCCTTTGGCATCCCAAAGTGAGGAGGCGGTATTAAAGTATGCTTTCCAAATGTTTCTTTCCTTTTCATGCATCTATGCCCCTGTAATTGACTTTGGTTGGCGCAAATGGGGATTTAAAATAAGCCTTTAATTTGTATTTTTATTTATGGGATGCCACAATGCACTGTCTTGGACTTTGGCACCACAAGGGTATTTTAAGATAACTTTTAATTAGGGTCTTTCCCTTTAGATACCACTATTCCTGTAAAGGCTTTCAAGGGACGCCAAAGGTATTAGATTAATCCTTCAATTTTCCTCTAAGTTTGTGGATGCCTCACCGCAATTCTTTGACCTTTGACTTCCCCAAAGTGGCATTAAAGTAAGATTTGCAAATGTCTTTTTCCCTTTTGATGCCTCTATGCGGCCGTATTGCATTTGGCTGCGCCAAAGGGGATTTGAAATAAACCTTTAATTTCTCTTTTTATTTTTGGATGCCACATGCATCTGTGTTGGACCTTTGGCACCCCAAAGGGTATTTTAAGTAAACTTTTATAACTACGGTCTTTTCCCTTTAGATGCCACTATTCCCCTGTAAAGGCCTTTGAGACGCAAAGTGGATTTAGATTATTCCTTCAATTTTCATTAAATTTTTTTGATGGCTCCACGCAATTCTCTTGCCCTATCGGCTCCCCAAAGTGGTATTAAGTAAGCTTTCGAAATGTTTCTTTCCCTTTTGATGACTCTATGCCCCTGTAATCGCCTTTGGCGGGCAAAGGGGATTTAAACTAAATCTTTAATTTCTTCTTTTTATTTTTGGATGCTACCATTCAAAGGTTATTGGACTTTGGCCCCCCTAAACGGTTGTTAGTAATGTTTCTAATTTGTCTCTTTCCCTTCAGATGCCACTATTCCCCTGTAAAGTCCTTTGAAGACTCCAAGGGGATTTAGATTAATCCTTCAAATTTTTCCTCTAAATTTTTTGTGCGTCATGCAATTCTCTTGCCCTTTGGCATCCCCAAAGTGGTATTAAAGTAAGCTTTCCAAATGTTTCTCTTTCCCTTTTCATGCCTCGATGCCTGTAAATTGCCTTTGGTGGCGCAAAGGTGATTTAAAAAATAAGCCTTTTTAATTTTGTCTTTTTATTTATGGATGCCCACCCATGCAACTGTCTTGCTTTGGCACCCCAAAGGGTATTTTAAGTAAACTTTTAATTAGGGTCTTTCCCTTTAGATAAACACTATTCCCCTGTAAAGGCCTTTGAAGACGCCAAAAGGGTTTTAGATTAATCCTTCAATTGTTCCTCTAAGTTTTTGGATGCCTCACGCAATTCTCTTGGACCTTTGCTATGCCCTTTCCAGTGGCATAAAGTAGTTTCAAATGTTTTCTTTCCCTTATGTGCCTCTATGCCCTGTAATGCTTTGGCTGCGCCAAAGGGGATTTGAAATAAACTTTAATTTCTCTTTTTATTTTTGGATGCCACCATGCAACTGTGTTGGACTTCTGGCACCCCCAAAAGGGATTTTAAGTAGGACTTTTTAATTAGGGTCTTCCTTTAGATACCACCCAATTTCTCTGTAAAGCCTTTGAAGACGCCAAAGGGGATTTAGATTAATCTTTCAATTTTCCTCTAAGTTTTTGGATACCTCAAGGCAATTCTCTTGACTTTGACATCCCCAAATTGGCAATTAAAGTAAGCTTTTGCAAATGTTTCTTTCCCTTTTGATGATCTCTGCCCTGTAATTTGCCTTGGGCGGCTTCCAAAGGGGATTTAAACTAAAACTTTCATTCTCTTGTTTACTTTTGGATTCACCGTGCAGCTGTTATTGCACTTTGGCAACCCTAAACGGTGTTTTTATATATAATTTTAATTTATCTCATTCCCTTCAGATGCCACTACTCCCCTGTAAAGCCTTTGAAGACGAACAAAGAGGATTTAGATAATCCTTCGATTTTCCTTAAGATTTGGCTACCTCCACGCACTTCCTTGCACTTTGGCATCCCAAAGTGGCATTAAGGTAAGCTTTGCAATGTGTTCTTTCCCTTTTGTTGCCTCTATGCCCTGTAATTGCCTTTGTGGCGCCAAAGGTGATCAAAATAAAATCTTTAATTTGTTTTTTATTTTTGGATTCCACCATGCAAAGGTTATGGTATTGGGACTTTGGCACCCTAAAGGGTCTGTTAAGTAAACTTTTAATTTGTCTCTTTCCTTCAGATGCCACTATTTAACCCTGTAAAGGCTTGGGGGGGAAGGGACGCCCAAAGGGGATTTAGATTGATCCCTTCATTTTTCTCTGTAAATTTTTGGAGCCTCACCTCGCAATTCTCTGACCTTTGGATCCCAAGTGTCATTAAAGTAAGCTTTCCAAATGTTTCTTCTTTATGATTGCCTCATATGCCCTGTATTTGCCTTGGCGGCGCAAAGGGGATTTGAAATGAATCAACTTTAATTCGTCTTTTTATTTTTGGATGCCACCATGAGACTATATTGGACTTTGGCACCCCAAAGGGTATTTTAAGTAAACTTTTAATTAGGGTCTTTCCCTTTGATACCACTATTCCCCTGGTAAAGGCCTTTGGAAAACGCCAAAGGGGATTTTGATGAATCCTTAAATTTTCATCTTAAATTTTGGATGCCTCACCGCAATTCTCTTGACCTTTGGCCATCCCCTAAAGTGGCATTAAACGTAAGCTTGCAAAATGTTTCTTTCCCTTTTGATGCTCTACTGCCCCTGTAATTGCCTTTCGGCGGCTCCAAAGGGGATTTAAAAACTATGCCTTTCAGTTGTCTTTTTTTGATGTCTCCAACGCAATTCTCTTGGCCTATGCATCCCCATAAGTGGTATAAAGTAAGCTTTCGAAATGTTTCTTTCCCTTTTGTGACTCTATTGCCCTGTAATCGCCTTGCGGCGCCAAAGGGGATTTAAACTAAATTTTTAATTTCTCTTTTTATTTTTGGATGCTACCATTCAAGGTATGGACTTTGGAACCCCTAACGGTTGTTAAGTAATGTTTTATTTGTCTCTTTCCTTCAGATGCCACTATCCCCTGTAAAGTCCTTTGAAGACGCCAAAGGGGATTTAGATTAATCCTTCATTTTTCTCTAAATTTTTTGATGCGTCATGCAATTTTCTCTTGCCCTTTGGCATCCCCAAAGTGGTATTAAAGTAAGCTTTCCAATTGTTTCTTTCCCTTTTAATGCCTCTATGCCCTGTAATTGCCTTCTTTGGCGGCGCCAAAGGGGATTTAAAATAAGCCTTAATTTGTCTTTTAATTTTTGGATGCCAACACGTGCAGCTGTTATTGGACTTTGGCACCCTTAAAAGGTCTTTTATATAAATTTAATTTATCTCTTTCCCTTCGATGCCACTACTCCCCTGGTAAAGGCCCTTGAAGACGCCAAGAGGAATAAGGTAAATCTTCAATTTTCCTCTAAGATTTTGGATGCCTCCACGCAATTCACTTGCACTTTGCATCCCGAGAGTGGCATTTTAAGGTAAGCTTTGCAAATGTTTCTTTCCTTTTGTCTGCCTCTTGACCTGTAATTGCCTTTGGTGGCGGCCAATGGTGATTTAAAATAAACCTTTATTTGTCTTTTTATTTTTGGATGACCCACATGCAAAGGTATTGGACTTTGGCACCCCTAAACGGTCTTTTAAGTAAACTGTTAATTTGTCTCTTTCCTCAGATGCCACTATTCCCCTGTTAAAGGCCTTTGAGATGCAAAGGGGAGTTAGATTAATCCTTCAATTTTCCTCTAAATTTTTCGATGCGTCCATGCACATTCTCTTGCCCTTTTGGCATCCC
>NC_092256.1:4720830-4788330 GCF_036320965.1 Panulirus ornatus | reverse complement strand
TATATATATATATATATATATATATATATATATATATATATATATATATATATATATATATATACCCCCATACACAATGTACACACACCCACGCCCACACACGCAAATATACATACCTATACATCTCAATGTACACATATATATACACACACAGACATATACATATATACACATGTACATAATTCATACTGTCTGCCTTTACTCATTCCCATCGCCACCTCGCCACACATGGAATAACATCCCCCTCCCCCCCTCATGTGTGCGATGTAGCGCTAGGAAAAGACAACAAAGGCCACATTCGTTCACACTCAGTCTCTAACTGTCATGTAATAATGCCCGAAACCACAGCTCCCTTTCCACATCCAGGCCCCACACAACTTTCCATGGTTTACCCCAGACACTTCACATGCCCTGATTCAATCCATTGACAGCACGTCGACCCCGGTATACCACATCGATCCAATTCACTCTATTCCTTGCCCTCCTTTCACCCTCCTGCATGTTCAGGCCCCGATCACACAAAATCTTTTTCACTCCATCTTTCCACCTCCAATTTGGTCTCCCACTTCTCCTCATTCCCTCCACCTCTGACACATATATCCTCTTGGTCAATCTTTCCTCACTCATTCTCTCAATGTGCCCAAACCATTTCAAAACACCCTCTTCTGCTCTCTCAACCATGCTCTTTTTAATTCCACACATCTCTCTTACCCTTACATTACTTACTCGATAAAACCACCTCACACCACATATTGTCCTTAAACATCTCATCTTTAGCACATCCACCCTCCTGCGCACAACTCTATCCATAGCCCACGCCTCGCAACCATACAACATTGTTGGAACCACTATTCCTTCAAACATACCCATTTTTGCTTTCCGAGATAATGCTCTCGACTTCCAAACATTCTTCAAGGCTCCCTGGATTTTCGCCCCGTCACCCACCCTATGATTCACTTCTGCTTCCATGGTTCCATCCGCTGCCAGATCCCCTCCCATATATCTAAAACACTTTACTTCCTCCAGTTTTTCTCCATTCAAACTTACCTCCCAATTGACCTGACCCTCAACTCTACTGTACCTAATAACCTTGCTCTTATTCACATTTACTCTTAACTTTCTTCTTTCACACACTTTACCAAACTCAGTCACCAGCTTCTGCAGTTTCTCACATGAATCAGCCACCAGCGATGTATCATCAGTGAACAACAACTGACTCACTTCCCAAGCTCTCTCATCCACAACAGACTTCATACCTGCCCCTCTTTCCAAAACTCTTGCATTCACCTCCCTAACAATCCCATCCATAAACAAATTAAACAACCATGGAGACATCACACACCCCTGCCGCAAACCTACATTCACTGAGAACCAATCACTTTCCTCTCTTCCTACACGTACACATGCCTTACATCCTCGATAAAAACTTTTCACTGCTTCTAACAACTTGCTACCCACACCATATATTCTTAGTACCTTCCACAGAGCATCTCTATCAACTCTATCATATGCCTTCTCCAGATCCATAAATGCTACATACAAATCCATTTGCTTTTCTAAGTATTTCTCACATACATTCTTCAAAGCAAACACCTGATCCACACATCCTCTACCACTTCTGAAACCACACTGCGCTTCCCCAATCTGATGCTCTGTACATGCCTTCACCCTCTCAATCAATACCCTCCCATATAATTTACCAGGAATACTCAACAAACTTATACCTCTGTAATTTGAGCGCTCACTCTTATCCCCTTTGCCTTTGTACAATAGCACTATGCAAGCATTCCGCCAATCCTTAGGCACCTCACCATGAGTCATACATACATTAAATAACCTTACCAACCAGTCAACAATACAGTCACCCCCTTTTTTTTAATAAATTCCACTCCAAACCTACTACCTTGCCGGCTTTCATCTTCCGCAAGGCTTTTACTGCCTCTTCTCTGTTTACCAAATCATTTTCCCTAACCCTCTCACTTTGCACACCACCTCGACCAAAACACCCTATATCTGCCACTCTATCATCAACCACATTCAACAAACCTTCAAAATACTCAATCCATCTCCTTCTCACATCACCACTACTTGTTATCACCTCCCCATTAGCCCCCTTCACTGAAGTTCCCATTTGCTCCCTTGTCTTACGCACATTATTTACCTTCTCCTAAATACATCCCATTCCTCCCCCACTCCCCTTACCTCCTTTGTTCTCACCTTTTTCCATTCTGTACTCAGTCTCTCCTGATACTTCCTCACACAAGTCTCCTTCCCAAGCTCACTTACTCTCACCTCCCTCTTCACCCCAACATTCTCTCTTCTTTTCTGAAAACCCATAAAAATCTTCACCTTCGCCTCCACAAGATAATGATCAGACATCCCTCCAGTTGCACCTCAGAGCACATTAACATTCAAAAGTCTCTCTTTCGCGCGCCTGTCAATTTACACGTAATCCAATAACGCTCTCTGGCCATCTCTCCTTCTTACATACCTATACTTATGTATATCTCTCTTTTTAAACCAGGTATTCCCAATCACCAGTCCTTTTTCAGCACATAAATCTACAAGCTCTTCACCATTTCCATTTAGAACCCTGAACACACCATGTATACCAATTATTCCCTCAACTGCCACATTACTTACCTTTGCATTCAAATCACCCATCACTATAACCCGGTCTTGTGCATCAAAACCACTAATACACTCATTCAGCTGCTCCCAAAACACTTGCCTCTCATGATCTTTCCTCTCATGCCCAGGTGCATATGCACCAATAATCACCCATCTTTCTCCATCAACTTTTCTCCATCTTTCTCCATCTTTCTCCATCAGTTTTACCCATATATATATATATATATATATATATATATATATATATATATATATATATATATATATATATATATATATATATATATGGTGGGTTGGGCCATTTCTTTCGTCTGTTTCCTTGCGCTACCTCGCAAACGCGGGAGACAGCGACAAAAGAAAAAAAAAATATAAATATATATATATATATATATATATATATTTAACATATATATATATATATATATATATATATATATATATATATATATATATATATATATATATATATATATATATATATATATATATATATGTTAAAAAGGATCACAATTTTGCGCGTGATCAAGATATTCCTATAAGTCCACGGGGAAAATGAAACAAGAAAAGTTCCCAAGGGCACTTTCGTGTAATAATCACATCATCAGGTGAGACACAAGAGAGGAATATAACAGTCAGTTGATATACATCGAAGAGACGAAGCTAGGACGCCATTTGGTAAACATGTGATTGTCCAAAACATACAACGAGCGTTCATAAACTTATCATTTTACAAATCTTATCAACAATAAAGTTATCTAATTTCTACAGACCATCACTAATATTAAGATTATAATTCTTTGTGTATTTAACAATAGAAGATTCAATGATATTTCTCTTGGTAATAGAGTTAGAGTTAACAACTGAGATGGCGTTACTCCAGTCAGTACAATGATCATAGTTTTTAACATGATTAAACAAGGCATTTGATTCCTGTCCCGTTCTTATACTATATTTATGTTGTTTAAGTCTAACAGAAAGATCCTTACCCGTCTGACCAACATAGAATTTATCACAGTTTCCACAAGGAACTTTATAGATGCAACCAAGAGAATTTTCTGGTGAATTCCTGATTAAGATATTCTTTATAGTATTATTGTTGCTAAAGGCAACATTTGCATTAAAGGATTTAAGCAACCTGGGAAGCAAAGTGAAATTATCATTAAGAGGGAGAACTAAAAGATGCTTGGTGTTAATGGGAAGTTTGGGCTCAACTCTATAAAATGATTTCTTTGCTAACTTAAGGGATTTATCAATGAAAGATCTAGGTTACTTTAACTCAGATTCAATAGAATATATCTTCTCAAACTCATCATCAATAAACTCTGGACTGCAAATACGTAATGCCCTTGGGAACATAGATTGAAATGATGATAATTTAACTCTGTCATGTTGAGATGAGTAATGATGGATATATGAGCATACATTGGTGGGTTTTCTGTATATGCTAAACTTAAACTTGTTTTCTTGTCTATGGATCATGCAATCTAAAAAATGGTAACATACCATTATTTTCATTTTCTACAGTAAATTTGATGGAAGGTACTAAAGTGTTAAGTAAGGGGAGAAATATTTGTAAATTTTCATTTGTTGGCCAAACACAAAGAACATCATCTACATACCTAAACCAAATTGCATTAGAAGGTAAGATATCCTTTAGTAATTTTGTTTCAAAAAATTCCATATAAAGATTACTAAGTACAGGTGAAAGAGGGTTATCCATTGCCATACCAAATTTTTGAGCATAATAATCTCCATTAAATTGAAATACACAGTCTTTTATACACAATTTTATCAGTTCAATGAAATTAGACTTTGAAACAGGTAATTGAATATCATTCAAGACATCAAATAAATATTCTAAAAGGTCATCAACTGGAACTTTAGTGAAAAGTGAGGAAACATCAAAGCTAACTAGTTTGAAATCAAAAATTTGGTATGGCAATGGATAACCCTCTTTCACCTGTACTTAGTAATCTTTATATGGAATTTTTTGAAACAAAATTACTAAAGGATATCTTACCTTTTAATGCAATTTGGTTTAGGTATGTAGATGATGTTCTTTGTGTTTGGCCAACAAATGAAAATTTACAAATATTTCTCCCCTTACTTAACAATTTAGTACCTTCCATCAAATTTACTGTAGAAAATGAAAATAATGGTAAGTTACCATTTTTAGATTGCATGATCCATAGACAAGGAAACAAGTTTAAGTTTAGCATATACAGAAAACCCACCAATGTATGCTCATACATCCATTATTACTCATCTCAACATGACAGAGTTAAATTATCATCATTTCAATCTATGTTCCTAAGGGCATTACGTATTTGCAGTCCAGAGTTTATTGATGATGAGTTTGAGAAGATATGTTCTATTGGATCTGAGTTAAAGTAACCTAGATCTTTCATTGATAAATCCCTTAAGTTAGCAAAGAAATCATTTTATCGAGTTGAGCCCAAACCTCCCATTAACAACAAGAATCTTTTAGTTCACCCTTTTAATAATAATTTCACTTTGCTTCCCAGGTTGCTTAAATCCTTTAATGCAAATGTTGCCTTTGGCAACAATAATACTATAAAGAATATCTTAATCAGGAATTCACCAGAAAATTCTCTTGGTTGCATCTATAAAGTTCCTTGTGGAAACTGTGATAAATTTTATGTTGGTCAGACTGGTAAGGATCTTTATGTTAGACTTAAACAACATAAATACAGTATAAGAACGGGACAGGAATCAAATGTCTTGTTTAATCATGTTAAAAACTATGATCATTGTATTGACTGGAGTAACGCCATCTCAGTTGTTAACTCTAACTCTATTACCAAGAGAAATATCATTGAATCTTCTATTATAAAATACACAAAGAATTATAATCTTAATATTAGTGATGATCTGTACAAATTAGATAACTTTATTGTTGATAAGATTTGTAAAATGATAAGTTTATGAACGCTCGTTGTATGTTTTGGATAATCACATGTTTACCAAATGGCGTCCTAGCTTCGTCTCTTCGATGTATATCAACTGACTGTTATATTCCTCTCTTGTGTCTCCCCTGATGATGTGACTATTACACGAAAGTGCACTTGGGAACTTTTCGTGTTTCATTTTCCCCGTGGACTCATAGGAATATATATATATATATATATATATATATATATATATATATATATATATATATATATATGGGGATGAGAGAGCTTGGGAAGTGAGTCAGTTGTTGTTCGCTGATGATACAGCGCTGGTGGCTGATTCATGTGAGAAACTGCAGAAGCTGGTGACTGAGTTTGGTAAAGTGTGTGAAAGAAGAAAGTTAAGAGTAAATGTGAATAAGAGCAAGGTTATTAGGTACAGTAGGGTTGAGGATCAAGTCAATTGGGAGGCAAGTTTGAATGGAGAAAAACTGGAGGAAGTAAAGTGTTTTAGATATCTGGGAGTGGATCTGGCAGCGGATGGAACCATGGAAGCGGAAGTGGATCATAGGGTGGGGGAGGGGGCGAAAATTCTGGGAGCCTTGAAGAATGTGTGGCAGTCGAGAACATTATCTCGGAAAGCAAAAATGGGTATGTTTGAAGGAATAGTGGTTCCAACAATGTTGTATGGTTGCGAGGCGTGGGCTATGGATAGAGTTGTGCGCAGGAGGATGGATGTGCTGGAAATGAGATGTTTGAGGACAATGTGTGGTGTGAGGTGGTTTGATCGAGTAAATGACGTAAGGGTAAGAGAGATGTGTGGAAATAAAAAGAGCGTGGTTGAGAGAGCAGAAGAGGGTGTTTTGAAATGGTTTGGGCACATGGAGAGAATGAGTGAGGAAAGATTGACCAAGAGGATATATGTGTCGGAGGTGGAGGGAACGAGGAGAAGAGGAAGACCAAATTGGAGGTGGAAAGATGGAGTGAAAAAGATTTTGTGTGATCGGGGCCTGAACATGCAGGAGGGTGAAAGGAGGGCAAGAAATAGAGTAAATTGGATCGATGTGGTATACCGGGGTTGACGTGCTGGCAGTGGATTGAATCAGGGCATGTGAAGCGTCTGGGGTAAACCATGGAAAGCTGTGTAGGTATGTATATTTGCGTGTGTGGACGTATGTATATACATGAGTATGGGGGTGGGTTGGGCCATTTCTTTCGTCTGTTTCCTTGTGGTACCTCGCAAACGCGGGAGACAGCGACAAAGCAAAAATAAAAAAAAAAAAAAATATATATATATATATATATATATATATATATATATATATATATATATATATATACATATATATATATATATATATAAGATATATATATATATATATATATATATATATATATATATATATATATATATATATATATATATATATATATATATATATATATATATATATATATATATATATATATATATATATAAGATATATATATATATATATATATATATATATATATATATATATATATATATATATATATATAAGATATATATATATATATATATATATATATATATATATATATATATATATATATATATATATATATATATATATATATATATATATATATATATATATATATCCCTGGGGATAGGGGACGGGAGCAGGGGACTAGAAACCTTCCCCTCCTTGTATTTCAACTTTCTAAAACGGGAAACAGGATGAGAAAAAAGGAGAGATAGGTACTATGTTTGAGGAAAGGAACTTGGATGTTTTGGCTCTGAGTGAAACGAAGCTCAAGGGTAAAGGGGATGAGTGCTTTCGGAATGTTTTTGTAGTAAAGTTCGTGAGAGGGCAACAGCAAAGAAAGGAGTAGCACTACTCCTGAAAAAAGAGTTGTGGGCGTATGTGATAGAGTGTAAGAAAGTAAACTCAAGATTGATATGGGTAAAATTGAAAGTGGATGGAAACAGATGGGTGCTTATTGGGCCTGTGCACCTGTGCATGAGAATAAAGATCATGAAAGGCAAGTGTTTTGGGAGCAGCTGAGTGAGTGTGTTAGCTGTTTTGATGCAAGTGACTGGTTATAGTGATGGTTGATTTGAATTCAAAAGTGAGTAATGTCGCAATTGAGGGAATATTTGGTGTACATGGAGTGTGCAGTGTTGTAAATAGGAATGGTGAAAATCTTGTAGATTTGTGTGCTGAAAAAGGACTGTGATTGGGAATACCTGGTTTAAAAAGAAAGATATACATAAGTGTACCTATGTGAGTAGGAAGATGGCCAAAGAGCGTTATTAGATTACGTGTTAATTGATAGGCGTCTGAAAGAGAGGCTTTTGGATGTTAATGCTCTGAGAGGCACAACTAGAGGGATGTCTGATCATTATTTTGTGGAGGGGAAGGTGAAGATTTGTAGAGGTTTTCAGAAAAGAAGAGGGAATGTTTGGTGAAGAGATGGGTGAGAGTAAGTGAGATTGGGAAGGAGACTTGTGTGAAGAAGTATCATGAGAGACTGAGTGCAGAATGAGAAAAGGTGAGAGCAAAGGACGTATGGGGAGTGGGGGAGAAATGGGATATATTTAGGGAAGCATTGATGGCTTGTGCAGCAAATGGTTGTGGCATGAGAAGCGTAGGCGGTGCGCAGATTGGAAAGGGTAGTGAGTGGTGGGATGAAGAAGTAAGATTGTTTGTGAAAGAGAAGAAAGAGGCGTTTGTACGATTTTTGCAGGGAAATAATGCAAATGACTGGGATATGTATAAAAGAAAGTAGCAGGAGGTCAAGAGAAAGGTGTAAGAGGTGAAAAAGAGGGTAAATGAGAGTTGGGGTGAGAGAGTATCATTAAGTTTTAGTGAGAATAAAAAGATGCTTTAGAAGGAGGTAAATAAAGTGCGTAAGACAAAAGAGTACATGGGAACATCGGTGACGGGGTCTAATGGGGAGGTAATAACAAGTAGTGGTGATGTGGGAAGGAGATGGAGTAAGTATTTTGAAAGCTTGTTGAATGTGTTAGATGATTAAGTGGCAGCTATAGGGTGTTTTGGTCGAGGTGGTGTGCGAAGTGAAAGGGTCAGGGAGAATGATTTGGTAAACAGAGCAGAGGCAGTGAAAGCTTTGCGGAAGATGAAAGCTGGCAAGGCGGCGGGTTTGGTTGGTATTGCAGTGGAATTCATTAAAAAAGGGGTGAATATTTTGTTGACTGGTTGTTGAGGATATTCAATGTATGTATGGCTCATGGTGAAGTGCCTGAGGATTAGCGAAATGCATGCATAGGGCCAGTGTACAAAGGCAAAGGGGATAAGCGTGAGTGCTCAAATTACAGAGGTATAAGTTTGTTGAGTATTCCTGGGAAATCATACGGGAGGTATTGAGATGGGAGCGGGGGACTGGAAATCCTTCCCTCTCGTTTTTTTTTTTTTTCCAAAAGAAGGAACAGAGGATATTCCCTCAAAGGTCCAGTCCTCTGTTCTTAACGCTACCTCGCTAAAGCGGGAAATGGCGAATAGTATGAAAGAAAAAAAGAAAAGATAAAAATATACACACAAACAGACATATACATATATACACATGTACATAAATCATACTATCTGCCCTTGTTCATTCCCGTCGCCACACCACCAAATATGATATGACAACCCCCTCCCCCCGCATGTGCGCCAGGTAGCGCTAGGAAAAGACAACCAAGGCCACATTCGTTCACACTCACTCTCTAGCTGTCATGTACAATGCACCGAAACCACAGCTCCCTCTCCCACATGCACGCCCCACAAAACTTTTCATGGTTTACCTCAGACGCTTCACATGCCTTGGTTCAATTCATTGACAGCACGTCTACCCCGGTATACCACATCGTTCCAATTCACTCTATTCCATGCACGGTTTTCAACCTCCTGCATGTTCAGGCCCTGATCATTCAGAATCTTTTTCACTCCATCTCTCCACCTCTAATTTGGTCTCCCACTTCTCGTTCCCTCCACCTCTGTCACACATATCCTCTTGGTCAATCTTTCCTCACTTATTCTCCCCATGTGACCAAACCATTTCAAAACACCCTCTTCTGCTCTCTCAACCAAGCTCTTTTTATTACCAAACATCTCTCTTACCCTTTCATTATTTACTCGATCAAACCACATCACACCACATATTGTCCTCAAACATCTCATTTCCAGCACATCCATCCTCCTCCGCACAACTCTATCTATAGCCCACGGCTCGCAACCATATAACATTGTTGGAACCACTATTCCTTCAAACATCCCCATTTTTGCTTTCCAAGATAACGTTCTCGACTTCCAAACATTTTTCAACGCTCACAGAACTTTCGCCCCTCCCACACTCTATGATTAACTTCCGCTTCCATGGCTTCATCCGCTGGTAAATCCCCTCCCAGATATCTAAAACACTTCACTTCCTCCAGTTCTTCTCCATTCAAACTTACCTCCCAGTTTACTTGAACCTCAATCCTACTGTACCTAATAACCTTGCTCATATTCGGTAAATCCCCTCCCAGATATCTAAAACACTTCACTTCCTCCAGTTCTTCTCCATTCAAACTTACCTCCCAGTTTACTTGAACCTCAATCCTACTGTACCTAATAACCTTGCTCATATTCACTTTTTCTATCAGCTTTCTAATTTCACACACTTTACCAAACTACAAGCTTTTGCAGTTTCTCACATGAATCAGCCACCAGCGCTGTATCATCAGCGAACAATAACTGACTCACTTCCCGAGCTCTCTCATCCACAACAGACTGAAATACTTGCCCCTCTTTCCAAAACTCTTGCATTAACCTCCCAAACAACCGCATCCATAAACAAATTAAGAAACGATGGAGACATCACGCACCCCTGCCGCAAACCTACATTTACTGAGAACCAATCACTTTCCTCTTTTCCTACACGCGCACATGCCTTACATCCTCAATAAAAACTTTTCACTGCTTCTAACAACTTACCTCCCACACTATATATTCTTAATACCTTCCGCAGAGCATCTCTATCAACTCTATCATATGCCTTCTCCAGATCCATTAATGCTACATACAAATCCATTTGCTTTTCTAAGTATTTCTCACATACATTCTTCAAAGCAAACACCTGATCCACACATCCTCTACCTCTTCTGAAACCACACTGCTCTTTCCCAATCTGATGCTCTGTACATGCCTTCACCCTCTCAATCAATACCTTCCCATATAATTTCCCAGGAATACTCAACAAACTTATACCTCTGTAATTTGAGCACTCACCCTTATCCCTTTGTCTTTGTACCATGGCACTATGCAAGCATTCCGCCAATCCTCAGGCACCTCAACATGAGTCATACATACATAAAATAGCCTTACCAACCAGTCAACAACACAGTCACCCCCTATTTAAATAGATTCAGCTGCAATACCATCCAATCCCGCTGCCTTGCCGGCTTTCATCTTCCGCAAAGCTTTTACTACCTCTTCTCTGTTTACTAAATGATTTTCCCTAACCCTCTCACTTTGCACACCACCTCGACCAAAACACCCTATATTGCCACTCTATTATCAAACACATTCAGCAAACCTTCAAAATACTCACTCCATCTCCTTCTTGCATCACCACTACTTGTTATCAACTTCCCATTAGCCCCTTTCACTGATGTTCCCATTTGTTCCCTTGTCTTACGCACTTTATTTACCTCCTTTAAAACATCCTTTCATTCTCCCTAAAATTTAATGATACTCTCAACCCAACTCTTATTTGCCCCCTTTTTCACCTCTTGCGCTCTTGCCTCTTTCATTTATACATCTCCCACTCATTTGCATTATTTCCCTGCAAAAATCGTCCAAATGCTTCTCTCTTCTCTCACTAATAATCTTAATTCTTCATCCCACCGCTCACTACCCTTTCTAATCTGCCCACCTCCCACGCTTCTCATGCCGCAAGCATCTTTTGCGTAAGCCATCTCTGCTTCCCTAAATACATCCCATTCCTCCCCCACTCCTCTTACGTCCTTTGTTCTCACCTTTTTCCATTCTGTACTCAGTCTCTCCTGATACTTCCTCACACAAGTCTCCTTCCCAAGATCACTCACTCTCACTACTCTCTTCACCCCAACATTCTCTCTTCTTTTCTGAAAACCTCTACAAATCTTCACCTTCCCATCCACAAGATAATGATCAGACATCCCTGCAGTTGTACCTCTCAGCACATTAGCATCCAAAAGTCTCTCTGTCGCACGCCTATCAATAACGCTCTCTGGCCATCTCTCCTACTTACATACGTATACTTATGTATATCCCTCTTTTTAAACCAGGTATTCCCAATCACCAGTCCTTTTTCAGCACACAAATCTACATGTTCTTCACCATTTCCATTTACAACACTGAACACGCCATGTACACCAATTATTCCCTCAACTGCCTCAACCTTTGCCTTCAAATCACCCATCACTGTAACCTGGTTCGTGCATCATAACTACTAACACACTCACTCAGCTGCTCCCACAACACTTGCCTCTCATGATGTTTCTTCTCATACCCAGGTACATATACACCAATAATCACCCATCTCTCTTCATCCATTTTCAGTTTTACCCATATCAGTCTAGAGTTCACTTTCTTACACTCTATCACATACTCCCACCACTCCTGTTTCAGGAGTAGTGCTACTCCTTCCCTTGCTCTTGTCCTCTTACTAACCCCTGATTTCACCCCAAGACATTCCTAAACCACTCCTCCTATTTACCCTTGAGTTTCGTTTCAATCAGACATACTACCTATTTCTCTTTTTTCTCATCTTGGTTACATGCACACACATTTAGACACCCCAATCTGAGCCTTCGAGGAGGATGAGCACTCCCCGCGTGACTCCTTCTGTTTCCCATTTTAGAAAGTTGAAATACAAGGTGGGGAGGATTTGTGGCCCTCCGCTCCCGTCCCCTTTAGTCTCTTTCTACGACTCGTGAGGAATGCATGGGAAGCATTCTTTCTCCCCCATCCTCAGGGATATATATATATATATATATATATATATATATATATATATATATATATATATATATATATATATATATACATATACTCTAGCCAGACCCAGGTACCCATTCATCGATTAGCCCCATGGGTAGGAAGAACAGCTGGGTTGACTGTGCATCAGCTACCGTGGACTCGACTTCAGGCGGTCTGTCAGTGGGTCGCCGTCATCTACGGTAATCGCTACACCTCGGAGATCTATCTGTAATGTTATGTAACGCCTCCTAACACTTGTAACACTTGCTTTAGAAACACCTTATATAACATAAGGAAGTCTAGAGAAGATTAAACAACAAAATACATAGAGAGAGTACCTGCCCAAATATTAGCAGAGATGCTCTTAAATGAAGTAAAGATTTCAAATCAATAATGTATTTACAACTCAGATTATATCACTTAACTTCTTAAGGAACGCAATTTAACACTTGGGCGTCAATCTTCCCGGCAGTTGCAATTTGCCACACGACCAGGCAATTTTACCATTCTTAGAGTCACGATTCCCATCTGACGTGGGTAATGCAAATGCTAGTAATAACATGCTAATCTAATAACGATTCGTCACTTCTGAATTTAAACTCAGTCTTGAGACCATTTCAGCGCGATAGTGCTCAGTAATAATCTATCACATTTCTCATATGATCAATACACAAATCTTTACATGAGGAAAGCCAAGGATTCAACACAGGACGTGTATGAGCAGCTCAGCTCTTTCCCAAGGCGTTTGGAATTATTCATAATTCCCGACTTAACCTCCCTGTCAACGATTCTGAAACAACGAATTGACTTCTACCTCAGATAAGATAACCAAACAACATATATCACTAGTTCAGGTTACCTTAGTACGTACACAGATTACTGGGAAAATGTTTCACTAAACGATATCACGATGATATCATGATGATATCAGGATGACGATATAATGGATGATGACATCATGGATGATGATATCATGGATGACGATATCATGGATGAAGTTATTATAGATGATGTCATGGATGACGATATCAGGGATAACGATATCATATCATGGATGACGATATCATGGATAATGATATCAAGGATGACGATATCATGGATAACGATATCATGGATAATGATATCATTAATGACGATATCATGGATGACGATATCACGGATGAATATATCAAGGACGATGATACTATGGATGAAGATATCATGGATGATGTCATGGATGATGGTATCAGGGATGATGATATCATGGATAACGATATCATGGATAATGATATCATGGATGACAATATCATGGATGACGATATCATGGATAATGATATCATGGATGACGATATCAGGAATGATAATGTCATGTGTGAAGATATCATGGATGATGTCATGGATGACGATATCAGGGATGATGACCATGGATGAAGACATCATGGATGATGTCATGGATGATGATATCATGGATGATGATATCATGGATGACGATATCATGGATGATGTCATGGATGATGATATCAGGGATGATGATATCATGGATGACGATATCATGGATGATGTCATGCATGACATCATGGATGAAGATATGGATATCGTGGATGATATCAGGGATGATATCATGGATGATGTCATGGATGACGATATCAAGGATGACGATATCATGGATGACGATATCATGGATGAAGTCATGGATGATGATATCCTGGACGATGATATCAGGGTTATCATGGATGACGATATCATATCACAAATGACGATATCAGGGATATCATGGATGATATCATTAATGACGATATCATGGATATGATGTATGACGATATCATGGATGATGATATCATGAATTACGATATTATAGATGATATCATTGATGGCGATAACAGGGATGATGATATCATGAATGATATCATAGATGATATCACGGATGATGATATCATGGATGATGATATCATGGATGATGATATCAGGGATGATGATATCATGGATGAAGATATCATGGATAACGTCATGGATGGTGATATCAGGGATGGTGATATCATGGATGACGATGTCAGGGACGATGATATGGATGACGATATCAGGGACATCATGGATGACGGTATCATGGATGATGCTATGGATGACGATATCATATCATGAATGACGATATCAGGGGTGATATAGTGGATAACGATATCATGGATGATATCATGGATGACGATATCATAGATGATAAAATTGATAACGATATCATGGATGATATCATGGATGACGATATCATATCATGAATGACGATATCAGGGATGATATAATGGATAACGATACATGGATGACGATATCATGGATGATGTCATGGATGACGATATCATATCATGAATTACGATATCAGGGATGATATAATGGATAAAGATATCATGGATGACGATATCATATCATGAATGGCGATATCAGGGATTATATAAATGACGATATCAGGGATGATGATAGCATGGATGATGACATCATGGATAACGACATCATGGATGACGATATCATGGATGATGATATCAGGGATGATATCATGGATAACGATATCATGGATGATATCATTAATGACGATATCAGCGATGATGATGTCATGGATGATGTCATGGATGATGATATCAGGGATAATGATATCATGGATGACGATATCATGGATGAAGATGTCATGGACGACGATGTCATGGATGACCATATCTTGGATGAAGATGTCATGGATGACGATGTCATGGATGACCATATCATGGATGAAGATGTCATGGACGACGATGTCATGGATGACCATATCATGGATGACGAAATCATGGATGACTACATCCCGCGTCAGTAAGTCACGTAATCCTACAAGTTCATCCTCTGTAAAAGTTAAAGTTAACCCATCCAACTCCTCAAGTGTCACTAAACATGTCATCAACTCTACGTGTGAGGGTTCTACTTCGTGGTTACCCTGCTCTATCCAACTATAGCAACTTAAATCACATTTTGAATGATGACGTAGTGTCCCTCCCTCCGCTATGACAGGTTAACCTGAGGCAGACATTCACCTCATGACACAAGTTTTCACCGTCTCTCGTGTCAGATGCTGCAAGTGTCATGTTTCCCACCAGACTCCAGGTGGACTTAAGAACCTGCCAGTTGTGGACCTCTCGATCAATCTTCTCCACCCGCTCCTGCCTTCATATTCTCTGTTTTCTTTAGCTTCTTCCAGCGTCTTCCCTCTTCCTCAGGGCAAGTTCTCGCTGACCTCAACCCATCTTAGTATAGGACGCCTGATGGGTTCCGCTTCTCGGCAGTAGATCTCCCTTGCTGGGGAGTGTATAACAATATAAACCCTAATTATACAGGTCTTGATTTTCTAAATATGCTCATTAATCGTTCCATTCTGTAGTCTCCATTATTAAGTCTTTCAGCAGTTTCTCATCTCATGGAACCAACCCCATGATGACCAGAATCATTACAAATAATCTTAGTTCTTTTGCAATGTTCTTCCTCCTTTGTTCTTGGTTCTCGTCTTGCAAACTCCTAGTATGTCTAAGTTCCTTTTCTTGCGCAGTTCCCTGATCCAAATCTATATCCATTTCTACGACGATTCCTCATCTGGTTAATCATCTTGTGACGAGCTATCCTAGTTGTCTGATGCCCCTTTGGTTACGGGACTACCCTAACGGATTCCCAGACAGACAATCTAGTCGGATTAAATTGCTGCACCTCTGCAAGGCTACACAGTCCTTGGCAGGTTAAGGCCACACTGGAGTAGAGAGTCACCTACAGTGAGTACAGTGAGATTAAGAGCAAAAATCTTCAATCTTCGACGGTATCAAATGCAAAACAGGGATCTTCATGTCAAGCCTCATGGGAAACTGAAATCAGTATAAGCTGGTGACTCGGCATGTGAATCAACAGAAGGAACCATCATCTGAACTGTTAGCTGCTGCCTCACTCTGTCCAAATGTGTAATTTCATCCTCATGATAGACAATCTGACAGAGTTTTGTTCTACTTGAATCATACAAAATGATTAATTCTTCCATATCAGCTTACTCCTGTGTCCAGCGGTCTACAGCATACAGGGAAACAAAAATAATATTAAGGGTCACCGAGATGGTAAGATAATTTGGCGGTCTGGTGTGTTCATATGGTATACTGTTAGCATAGAGATATATGAACGTCTCTCTCCCTCTCGCTCTCTCTCTCTCTCTCTCTCTCTCTCTCTCTCTCTCTCTCTCTCTCTCTCTCTCTCTCTCTCGCACACACACACACACACACGCACTAATTCATATACATACATACGGAAAGACCGACAGACAGGAAAGCAGAAAGATGAGACAGACAAGTAAATACACAGATGAAAATGATAATATTGAAGGATGGTGCAAGAGAGAGTGAGATAAACCCACGTGATGGTGCAAGATGCAAAAAGACGAACCCTGCCCTGTGTTGGTATAAGAGACAAGGAGATCAGCTCTAACTTATTATGGTGTAAGATGCAGTGAGACTTACCTTACCCTTGATGGTGCAACATTCAGGGAGACTAGCTTCACCTTGTGATGGTGCAAGATACACGAAGACTAACCTTACCCTGTGGTGGTGTCACATTCAGGGAGGCTAGCCTTACTCCATGATGGTGCAACATTCAGGGAGACTAGCCCTACCCTGTGATGGTGAAAGAGATGGGGAAAGTACCTCTATCTTATGATGGTGCAAGAGGCAAGGAGATTAACAAGAAGATACAGGGAGAGTAACACCTACTGAGAAGGGATTATAGGTTTAAGGGAATCGTCTCTGAGCGTTTGGATCAGCATGGCTAAAGTAAGACATGGAGGTATTGGTTCATACAATGTATTCAAGCGAACAAACTAGCCTCAGCTGGACTCACACGCCATCAATATTGGACCATGTACCCACCGACAAGACCCAGGAAATTGGAGACACCATCCTTGTCTCCCGACCGTGATAAATTGATCACTAAAACGGTTCAAGTCTGGGTTCTCTGCGCTGGTGAGAAATTAGCGAATCCAAGAGAAAGCCAAGCAATAAGGTTTAACCTTACTTTCCTCGTATTACTGGACCAGGTAAAGTCACCAAGTGAAGTGGTCAACAAACATGGATGGCGGTTCACCAGGGGATAATCTGTACAACCGTTTCGTATCATATGACAGTTTCCTCTGATTCTCAACTAAACTACAACAGTCATGCCTCGATCACACCAGCAGTAAGAAAAAGAGGGACTATTCGACATTCCAGCGTTCATGAACTTGAGGCGTTAGTTATGTGATCAACTACAGCCAAGGTTATAAAAATAGCTTCGAGGAAGTAAGAAAATTAGTCAAGGTAACACACGGTAATAAAACCTTATACGAACCTGGTGACGGTGGAATCCATACTAGTTAGGTATCGATTCCAGGGTCTGGCTGGAAAGTGGCCAATGTCATGCAGGACGCACTCCAGGAAATTCCTCAACGTCTTAGTCAGTAAAGCCAGGATGTGTACTCTCAAATGAGTGCGTAGGCCCGTGAAGGTCATTCAGAGAGACTGTATTTACGGTAAATAAAGACAATAGTGTCCCCCCTCTTAGATGACATGGATAATAACGGTCATTAACATAACCATCGGTGCGTCAATGACTGACTGATTATCTGCTGCATCAACAACAAAGGTAATTAACAGCAGATTTTCTCTATTCAACAAAATATCTAAAATTGTAAAAAGAGTAAAAGTATTTCAACAGAAATTATATAAAAGTATAATGGACTCATGAATTTAAGATAATAAAATCCTTTGCGTTTAATATGCTGACCGTCGCTCGTCCGCGGGAAGGTATATCACCACACCTGACTGAAAATGGTGTTATACAGTAAACATCCTCGTTATTTCCCTTTTCCTCTCGCTATATGCGAGACGTCAAGTTGAAGGTATCAGAAACTCTCAGAATGAATTCCTCAGGTGTGATCAAGTCTCACCAGATGTACTCAGGATGGCGTAGTTGTAGAATCACCCTCCACGCACGACTCATGTAAATCCACCCGTCCAGTCCATTTACTGATCAGACGAAGATAGTAACTTAGCAGTATCGACTTTCTTTGAAGTTAGCAATAAACCTCTGTCCATCCTCACAGTTTTTTTTCTAGGGATTATGTGTGTATATTGGCCAGTCACGCGGTATCTCGAGTCCAAATCATTTCCCTATCGACTACTTATATTGGTCAAGGAAAACTTAGGTTCATCATACCTGCATAACTTTAGGGACCACGTCTTTAAGTCGATAGATGACGGACAGTTCGTTCTTACAATACTACTGGAACTCCTAACAGCATGTTATACCATCCATCACAACCTGCTACAGCTCAAGTTTCAGCGAGACAAAGGCTGATGTGGCTTGGAAGCAAATGTTGAAAATGGAGGTATTCTGTCCTTCAGTAAGGCTTCTTCAAGCGTTAAAGAGATTATCTAAGGAATCTTCCTGGGGCAACTGTGTGTGGGTTAGCTATCGTGCGTCACACAACTTCCTGTCAACAAGGAAAGCTTAGTCTCTGCCGACAACACAACTTTCATAACTTACAACACAGCTGAGCACAACCTAAAAGACAATCATAACACTTCTCAAGCCTGTTTTGCTTTGTATACTATAGAAATCCAGATTCTTTATACTAAGATTTAGACTGCTGGACGCAGGCTAGAATATGAAATCGACGTTAAATTTTCAGCCGTAAGCGCAGAAGAACCATTGTATGTCCACAAGGAAATAATATTCTTGGCTAAACCTGGGAGACAACAGGAGACTTGATGGACCGTGGCAAGGCTATCTGCTGGAATTCCTAATTCTGTATGTTATAGAGACAGAAAAGTAAAGCAAATGGCTCTTCCTCATCCACCACTCCCTCCGGCTCAACAACCAAGAATAAGGCGAGAAGGTGCATCATCTCTAATAGAGAAAATATACTGACAAAACCTTTACAGTTAATTAGAATAATAATAGTCTAACGAGTTTCTAAAGAGGGAGTTCAAGTATGATATGGAGAAGAATGTTGAAGTTGAGTCGGATATATATATATATATATATATATATATATATATATATATATATATATATATATATATATATATATATATATATATATATATACGTTAATATATATATATATATATATATATATTTTTTTTTTTGCTTTATCGCTGTCTCCCGCGTTTGCGAGGTAGCGCAAGGAAACAGAAGAAAGAAATGGCCCAACCCACCCCCATACACTTGTATATACATACACGTCCACACACGCAAATATACATACCTACACAGCTTTCCATGGTTTACCCCAGACGCTTCACATGCTCTCATTCAATCCACTAACAGCACGTCAACCCCGGTATACCTGGTACATCGATCCAATTCACTCTATTCCTTGCCCTCCTTTCACCCTCCTGCATGTGCAGGCCCCGATCACACAAAATCTTTTTCACTCCATCTTTCCACCTCCAATTTGGTCTCCCACTTCTCCTCGTTCCCTCCACCTCCGACACATATATCCTCTTGGTCAATCTTTCCTCACTCATTCTCTCCATGTGCCCAAACCATTTCAAAACACCCTCTTCTGCTCTCTCAACCACGCTCTTTTTATTTCCACACATCTCTCTTACCCTTACGTTACTTACTCGATCAAACCACCTCACACCACACATTGTCCTCAAACATCTCATTTCCAGCACATCCACCCTCCTGCGCACAACTCTATCCATAGCCCACGCCTCGCAACCATACAACATTGTTGGAACCACTATTCCTTCAAACATACCCATTTTTGCTTTCCGAGATAATATTCTCGACTTCCACACATTCTTCAAGGCTCCCAGGATTTTCGCCCCCTCCCCCACCCTATGATCCACTTCCGCTTCCATGGTTCCATCCGCTGCCAGATCCACTCCCAGATATCTAAAACACTTCACTTCCTCCAGTTTTTCTCCATTCAAACTTACCTCCCAATTGACTTGACCCTCAACCATACTGTACCTAATCACCTAGCTCTTATTCACATTTACTCTTAACTTTCTTCTTTCACACACTTTACCAAACTCAGTCACCAGCTTCTGCAGTTTCTCACATGAATCAGCCACCAGCGCTGTATCATCAGCGAACAACAACTGACTCACTTCCCAAGCTCTCTTATCCACAACAGACTTCATACTTGCCCCTCTTTCCAAAACTCTTGCATTCACCTCCCTAACAACCCCATCCATAAACAAATTAAACAACCATGGAGACATCACACACCCCTGCCGCAAACCTACATTCACTGAGAACCAATCACTTTCCTCTCTTCCTACACGTACACATGCCTTACATCCTCGATAAAAACTTTTCACTGCTTCTAACAACTTGCCTCCTACACCATATATTCTTAATACCTTCCATAGAGCATCTCTATCAACTCTATTATATCCCTTCTCCAGATCCATAAATGCTACATACAAATCCATTTGCTTTTCTAAGTATTTCTCACATACATTCTTCAAAGCACACACCTGATCCACACATCCTTTACCACTTCTGAAACCACCCTGCTCTTCCCCAATCTGATGCTCTGTACATGCCTTCACCCTCTCAACTAATACCCTCCCATATAAATTACCAGGAATACTCAACAGACTTATACCTCTGTAATTTGAGCACTCACTTTTATCCCCTTTGCCTTTGTACAATGGCACTATGCAAGCATTCCGCGAATCCTCAGGCACGTCACCATGAGACATACATACATTAAATAACCTTACCAACCAGTCAACAATCAGTCACCCCATTTTTTAATAAATTCTACTGCAATACCATCCAAACCCGCTGCCTTGCCGGCTTTCATCTTCCGCAAAGCTTTTACTACCTCTTCTCTGTTTACCAAATCATTTTCCCTAACCCTCTCACTTTGCACACCATCTCGACCAAAACACACTATATCTGCCACTCTAATCATCAAACACATACAACAAACCATGAAAATACTCACTCCATCTCCTTCTCACATCACCACTACTTGCTATCACCTCGCCATTAACCCCCTTCACAGAAGCTCCCATCTGTTCCCTTGTCTTACGCACTTTATTTACCTCCTTCGAAAACATCTTTTTATTCTCCCTAAGATTTAATGATACTCTCTCACCCCAACTCTCAGTTGCCCTCTTTTTCACCTGTTGCACCTTTCTCTTGACCTCCTGCCTCTTTCTTTTCTACATCTCCCACTCATTTGCATTATTTCCCGGCAAATAATATATATATATATATATATATATATATATATATATATATATATATATATATATATATATATATATATATATATATATATATATATCTTTCATACTTTCATACTATTCGCCATTTCCCGCATCAGCGAGGTAGCGTTAAGAAGAGAGGACTGGGCCTCTGAGGAAACATTCTCACCCGGCCCCCTTCTCTGTTCCTTCCATTGGGAAAAAAAAAAAGTGTAGAATGGCAAAGGATGAGAGCAAATGACGTGAGGGGAGTGGGATGTGTCTAGGAAAGCAGTGATAGCCTATGCAAAAGATGCATGTAGCATGAGAAAGGCGGGAGGTGGGCAGATTAGAAAGGCTGGTGAGTACTGAGATGAAGTTAAGTTGTTAGTGAAAGAGAAAAGAGAGGCGTTTGGACAATACTTACAAGAAAGGAGTGCAAATGACTGGGAGATGCATAAGAGAAAGCGGCAGGAGGTCAAGAGGAAGGTACAAGGGTTGAAAAAGAGGGCAAATGAGAGTCGGGGTGAAAGGGTATCAGTAAAATTTAGGAAGGATAAAAAGATTTTTGGAAGGAGGTAAATTCTAGGGTGAAGAATTTGACAGCCTCTGGACAGGAATTTTGACAGTCGAAGAAAGCACTATACTTCGTAGAACTGGGAGAACAGTATGAAAAACAAAGTGAAAAATACGGTAGTTAAGAGACATGACATCAGAGTTAGGGAATTCGAGGTTCTGAAGGCGAGTATCAGGTGTGCTGATGCTGGAATAAGCAAAAACACCACCTTTGAAACGAAATCGTGGGTTACATACGATAGAGTATCATTAGAAAGTTGAATCTCAGAAGCGAGATAGTTGGAGAGGTGCTAGATAAATGTTGTTGAATGGAAGAGAGTTACCAGGATGATCACGGATATTGGTGAAATGAATCGAAAAGAAAAGAAAAAGTCACGTCTTTTAAAAGAGCAAAGGTTGTGGGTGGGGCTAATACTGCTGTTCCCCGAGTCATCCCTCTTGTTGGAACTAGAACAAGGCGGGAAAACAGTCGTTCTTAACACCCCATGATGCCAGGGACGACGGACTAGAGAAATGAGTTCCTCCATCTTAAGGGGAAAACAAAGATAGGGGAAAGCTAATGTGAGGAAAAGAAGGGAAAAATTAAAGAAAATGGATGAAAGACCAGCAATCCGAAAATAGAGAGTGTGAGATGGTACCGGGCACCACTTTAACACTCCTTAGTTAGAGCGGCTGCGGCTCTTAACTTAAAACAATCTTTCGCTCAAGCGAACAAATATGTCCCCAAGTGCGCAATCCACAAATCCCCCCCCCCCCCCCTTAACACACACACACACACACACACACACAGCCGAAACCAAGCCAAAGAATATTACAGAATGGAGAGAAGCTGACCAGCCTTAGAAAAGATTACGAACGCGAATACTAAAGGAAGTAGATAAACTACTCGTACACTACGACCCAACTAAGAAAATAATTCCCATAATTGTACAAACCTCACAGAGACAAAAACAAGAAATGTTATGGAAAAGATAAGAAGGCAGTAGTGCAACCAGCCGATACCCTTAAGGTCCGGACTATCTGCTTAAAGTATCAAACAGATGTACCACATGTGTTGCAGCAGTTTACCATTGGTGACCATGAGGCGTTCATGAGCCGCCAGAAATCAAGTGCATAAGTTCGAATCCTGGCTTCGGCAGTCGGTCACCAATAAACCCAACTGCTCATACTTCCTTCGAGGTTGGCCAGTAAAACGGGTACTTGGCTTAGACTTAGGTATATGTATACTGTTAACTAGATGATCTTGATTACGGCATTCAGTAGCCCGTGTCGTCTCAACTAACATAAAATAATATTGCTCATGCTGATAGCGGCCATTGCCGGGAAAATGAAGATCTACAAGAATAACAAAACATCCAGGAAGAATTCGAAGAAGTCAGAGCAATGAAACATATTTATAAGAGTCGATGATATGTTAATGTAACCGTTTTTTGTTAATGTAACCGTTTTTTGTGTTGACGGCTACAGTCACTGACAAATGTCCATATCAAGGCCCGGCCTCAATTGAAATACAGAGAGAATTATGAAACAGAAAAAGAAAAGACAAGGGAAAGTATTTACGAATTTTTGAGAAAGTGAAAAACACACAGGACGTGACTGGGAGGAAAGCTAAAAATAAGATGTGAGGTACAAAGCCGATACATCAAGGCAAGAGTGATCCAGTACGATAAGGAAAGATGAATCTCATGGTTAAATATCCTTCATTAAGAATACTGCAGGAGCTGGAGGCAATACAAAGCAGCAGTCGGGGACACTGGGTCTTATACTCTTGCATCCCAAGTCCCCACAGCCTCCCCATACCCTCCTTCTCTGGCGTTCCACGCCTCACATCCCTACTATGCCAAGTCGTCCTTTCCCATCATCCTACAGTTCCCATTCCCACCATCTCACCCTCCTCCACCCCCTCATCTCCCCTTCTACCATTCTAGAACCCCGTTACCTAATATCCTACGCCCCATCTGCTTCCATCCCACATCCCTTTTCACACCGTCCCATGCCCCTTCCCTGATCATCCGACGCTCCCTTTCCCACAATCCCAAGCTCTCCATCTCGACCATCTCACGTACCCTTCCTCTACCATCTCGGCGACGGATCACCAGCTTGCTCCTTAGTGTCCGTCGACAATTACTAATAGCAACGGTTCTCAACGTGTCCCATCTCAGCGGCCAGTCTCCGAGAACAGTGATAGCTGATGGTCCCGCCTCCCTCATAGAAACTCTCAGATGAATCTTACATCAAAAATCCTCTCCGTCAAGTCTCTCATACAACTTCCCTGAAACGAGAAAATAACCTTTTATCTACCTCTGAATTATCTCTGCCGCCGCCGGAAAAGAATGAGATGAAAAGATGGAGTCAAAATCAAATGGTATCACTTCAGTGGAAAACATTGTGTAACGGTAATAAGTAGGATTTCACATGGTTCTTCACCGTATCGAAAACACATGGAAAATAGAAATATTACGTGAACAAAAAATGTTATGAATAGACATGATTTTCATGAACGTGTTGCATTCATGAAAATATATGGAAAAACGAAATTTTTTAATCTGAACGAATAAGACTGTACATCAGCATTATTTTCCATGGTTATGGACCATTCATAAAACACATGGAAAAATCAAGTAGAAAATATTACTATCAATCAGGTACCCATAATGTAAACTACTCTTACATCCTTGTTATGTAACAACCAATTTACTTTGACCATCAAAAGTCCCATGTAAGGATCATTTTTCTAAGGCTATACCAATATATTCCTACTTACATACGTTATCGCAATTCCATCCTATAGTCATCCTAAACCTACAAAGTTTTTTTCTTGTTTCTGTTGTTTTCGTGCATGTGTACTACACATCACCACTGAAGGTTGTTGGAACTACTTGCTATTCCCTCAAACATATCCATCTTTGCTTTCCGAGATAACGTTCTCTCTACACATTCTTCATCGCTCCCAGAAGGAAGGAGTGCAAATGAAAAATGATGACTATGTGAACAAAGTGAGAGGCGGAGTTGGCAGCTTGGCTTCCCCTGCTGACCATCCGCCCGCCAGGCCACAGGTATACAGAATATTAAGCTCCACCAACACCTGTGGAGTTGTGACACAGCGACAGCATAAGACACATCTCCTTAGTATATGTGAAGGAAACATCAACGTAGACTTGAGCGTGGTTGAGATATCATTGAAGATATATCTGAAGGCATATTTACATCATGGGTATGACACGTTTTGACCGCATATTATAAACTTTATTGAGCAACAACTAAATTCAGGTTTTAAAAGCTTGTAATCATGGTTATCACTATCATTGTTACTAGCAGGTTTCTGTACATTATGATGAGGAATGATTCACTAGCAGGTCTATGTACATTATGATGAGGATGTGAGGATGTGAGCCCGTGTGTGATGACGTGAGCCTGTGTGTGAGGACGTGAGCCCGTGTGTGAGGATGTGAGCCCATGTATGAGGATGCGAGCCCGTGTGTGAGGGTGTGAGCCCGTGTGTGAGGATGTGAGCCCGTGTGTGAAGATGTGAGCCCATGTGTAAAGATGTGAGTACGTGCGTGAGGATGTGAGCCCGTGTGTGAGGATATGAACCCGTATGTGAGGATGTAAGCCCGTGTCAGGACGTGAACCCGTGTGTTAGGATGTGAGCCCGTGTGTGAGGATGTGAGCCTGTGTGAAGATGTGACCCAGTGTGAGCCCATGTATGAGGATGCGAGCCCGTGTGTGAGGATGTGAGCCCGTGTGTGATGATGTGAGCTCATGTACGAGGATGTGAGTCCGTGTGTGAGGACGTGAGCCTGTGTATGAGGATGTGAGCCTGTGTGTGAGGATGTGAGCCCGTGTGTGAGGTCGTGAGCCTGTGTGTGAGGATGTGAGCCCATGTGTGAGGTCGTGTGCCTGTGTGTGAGGATGTGAGCTTGTGTGTGAGGATGTGAGCCCGTGTGTGAGGACGTGAGTCTGTATGTGAGGATGTGAGCCCGTGTGTGAGGATGTGAGCCCATGTGTGAGGATGTGAGCCTGTGTGTGAGGATGTGAGCCCGTGTGTGAGGACGTGAATCTGTATGTGAGGATGTGAGCCCGTGTGTGAGGACGTGAGTCTGTATGTGAGGATGTGAGCCCGTGTGTGAGGATGTGAGTCCATGTGTGAGGATGTGAGCCTGTGTGTGAGGATGTGAGCACGTGTGTGAGGACGCGAGTCAGTGTGCGAGGATGTGAGTCCGTGTGTGAGGATATTGGTCCGTATGCAAGGATGTGAGCCCGTGTGTGAGGATGTGAGCCCGGGTGTGAGGATGTGAGCCCTTGTGTGTGGATGTGAGCCCTTGCGTGAGGATGTGCGTAAGTGTGTGAGCATGTGAGCTCGTGTGTGAGGTAAGTCCATGTGTGAGGATGCAAGTCCATGTGTAAGGATGTAGGAGCATGTGTGAGGTTGAGCCCGTGTGTGAGGATGTGAGCCCGTGTGTGAGGATGTGAGCCCAATTGTGAGGATGTGATCCCATGTGTGAGGATGTGAGCCCGGGTGTGAGGATGTGCGCCCATGTGTGAGGATGTGAGCCCGTGAGTGAGGATGTGAGCCCATGTATGAGGATGTGAGCCCGTGTGTGAGGATGTGAGCCCGTGTGTGATGACGTGAGCCTGTGTGTGAGGACGTGAGCCCGTGTGTGAGGATGTGAGCCCATGTATGAGGATGCGAGCCCTTGTGTGAGGGTGTGAGCTCGTGTGTGAGGATGTGAGCCCGTGTGTGAAGATGTGAGCCCATGAGTAAAGATGTGAGTACGTGCGTGAGGATGTGAGTCCGTGTGTGAGGATATGAACCCGTGTGTGAGGATGTGAGCCCGTGTCAGGATGTGAACCCGTGTGTTAGGATGTGAGCCCGTGTGTGAGGATGTGAGCCCGTGTGTGAGGTCGTGAGCCTGTGTGTAAGGATGTGAGCCCATGTATGAGGATGCGAGCCCGTGTGTGAGGATGTGAGCCCGTGTGTGAGGATGTGAGCCCGTGTGTGAAGATGTGAGCTCACGTACGAGGATGTGAGTCCGTGTGTGAGGATGATCCCGTGTGTGAGAATGTGACCCCGTGTGTGGGGACGTGTGCCTGTGTGTGAGGTCGTGAGCCTGTGTGTGAGAATGTGAGCCCGTGTGTGAGGACGTGAGTCCGTATGTGAGGATGTGAGCCCGTGTGTGAGGATGTGAGCCCATGTGTGAGGATGTGAGCCTGTGTGTGAGGATGCGAGTCCGTGTGTGAGGATGTGAGTCCGTGTGTGAGGATATTGGTCCCTATGCGAGGATGTGAGCCCGGGTGTGAGGATGTGAGCCCGGGTGTGAGGATGTGAGCCCGGGTGTGAGGATGTGAGCCCTTGTGTGTGGATGTGAGCCCTTGCGTGAGGATGTGCGTAAGTGTGTGAGCATGTGAGCTCGTGTGTGAGGTAAGTCCATGTGTGAGGATGCAAGTCCATGTGTGAGGATGTAGGAGCATGTGTCAGGATGTAAGTCCATTTGTGAGGATGTAGGAGCATGTGTGAGGTTGAGCCCGTGTGTGAGGTCGTGAGCGTGTGTGTGAGGATGTGAGCCCGTGAGTGAAGATGCGAGCCCGTGTGTGAAGGTGTGAGCCCGTGTGTGAGGATGCGAGCCCTTGTGTGAGGATGTGAGAACGTGTGTGAGGATGCGAGCCCGTGTGTGACGGATATGAGAACGTGTGTGAGGATGTGCGTGTGTGTGTGAGGATGTGAGCGTATGTGAGAGAGATGCTCCATGTGTTCATGTATTGTGCACATCAGTGTGTGTCTGTGTTCGTATTACTATATGTGTGTTACGATGAGATGGTATTACACTCGTGTTTCCACGTCTCTTAATCTTGTACATATGTACCACACACACATACACACACACACACACACACACACACACACACACACACACACACACACACACACACACACACTTACCGGCCGGATATGTGGGGAAAACGAATGACTGGGTTGGGTGCGGGCCAACAGCCGAGCCAAGGATTCCAACCAATGTGGGCCCTTGATGAATCATGGTCAGTATCGCTAACCACTACACCACGGAAGCCCCCGTGTGTGTGTGTGTGTGTGTGCGTGTGTGTGTGCGTGTGTGTGATCCTGATCACTGAATATTTCTAAATAAGGTTAGTTTAGATCATAGGTAAGGGACTCACCGTAGCCCCTGAGCCATCATAGGTAAGGGACTCACCGTAGCCCCTGAGCCATCATAGGTAAGGGACTCACCGTACCCTCGAGCCATTATGGGTAAGGGACTCACTGCACCACTGAGCCACCATGGGTAAGGGACTCACCGTACCCTTAAGCAATCATGGGTAAGGGACTCACTGTACTCCTGAACATTCATGGGTAAGGGACTCCCCTGAACCCTAAGCAATCATGGGGAAGGGACTCACCTGACCCCTTAACCATCATGGGTAAGGGACTCACCATATCCCTGAGCCATATCACTGCAACACTGAGCCATCATGGGTAAGGGACTCACCATATCCCTGAGCCATATCCCTGCAACACTGAGCCATCATGGGTAAGGGACTCACCGTACCCCTAAGCAATCATGGGTAAGGGACTCACTGTATACCTGAGTCATAATGGGTACAGAACTCATCGTACCCCTGATCCGTCGTGGGTAAGGGACTCACCGTCCCCTTGACCCATGGGAAAGTACTCACTGTAACGCTGAGTCATCAAGGGTAAGAGATTCTACATTCCACTGACCCATCATGGTAAAAAGACTCCGAACCCATAAAAGGAATCCACCATACCCCTCAGCCATCATGGGCAGAGAAATCACCTCAAATCTAGGTCATCATGGGTAAAGGACTCACCGTCCCCCTGAATCACCATGGGTAAGGGACTCACCGTACCCCTGAGCTATCATGGGTAAGAGACTCAACGTATCCCTTAGCCATCACGGGTGAGGAATTCACGGTACCTCTGTCATGGGTATAAAAGACTCATGGTACCCCTGAGTCATCATGGGTAAGGAATGTACCGTACCTCTGACCCACCATGGGTAAAGAAGTCACTGTAACCCTGAACCATTATGGGAAGAGGACTAACCGTATCAATGAGTCGTCATGGGTAAAGGACTCACCATAACCCTGATAAATAATGGGTAAGGGACTCATCACACCTCTAAGCCATTATGGGTAATGTACTCAACATACCAATGAGCCATCACAGGTATAGGTAAGGGACTCACCGTGTCCCTGGGTTTCCATCGGGGAAGGACTCGCAGTACCCATGAGCCATCACAGGTAAGGGACTCATCGTAGCTTCTAAGCCATTATGGGTAAGAGATTTGCCGTACCGCGGAAGCATCATGGGTAAGGGACTCTTAGTGTCCTTGAGTTGTCATGGGTAAGTGACTCTTAGTGTCCTTGAGTTGTCATGGGTAAGTGACTCTTAGTGTCCTTGGGTTGTCATGGGTAAGGGACTCTTAGTGTCCTTGAGTTGTCATGGGTAAGGGACTCTTAGTGTCCTTGAGTTGTCATGGGTAAGGGACTCTTAGTGTCCTTGAGTTGTCATGGGTAAGGGACTCTTAGTGTCCTTGGGTTGTCATGGGTAAGTGACTCTTAGTGTCCTTGAGTTGTCATGGGTAAGGGACTCTTAGTGTCCTTGGGTTGTCATGGGTAAGGGACTCTTAGTGTCCTTGAGTTGTCATGGGTAAGTGACTCTTAGTGTCCTTGAGTTGTCATGGGTAAGTGACTCTTAGTGTCCTTGAGTTGTCATGGGTAAGGGACTCTTAGTGTCCTTGAGTTGTCATGGGTAAGTGACTCTTAGTGTCCTTGAGTTGTCATGGGTAAGGGACTCTTAGTGTCCTTGAGTTGTCATGGGTAAGGGACTCTTAGTGTTCTTGAGTTGTCATGGGTAAGTGACTCTTAGTGTCCTTGAGTTGTCATGGGTAAGTGACTCTTAGTGTCCTTGAGTTGTCATGGGTAAGGGACTCTTAGTGTCCTTGAGTTGTCATGGGTAAGTGACTCTTAGTGTCCTTGAGTTGTCATGGGTAAGGGACTCTTAGTGTCCTTGAGTTGTCATGGGTAAGGGACTCTTAGTGTTCTTGAGTTGTCATGGGTAAGTGACTCTTAGTGTCCTTGAGTTGTCATGGGTAAGTGACTCTTAGTGTCCTTGAGTTGTCATGGGTAAGTGACTCTTAGTGTCCTTGAGTTGTCATGGGTAAGGGACTCTTAGTGTCCTTGAGTTGTCATGGGTAAGTGACTCTTAGTGTCCTTGAGTTGTCATGGGTAAGGGACTCTTAGTGTCCTTGAGTTGTCATGGGTAAGGGACTCTTAGTGTCCTTGAGTTGTCATGGGTAAGGGACTCTTAGTGTTCTTGAGTTGTCATGGGTAAGTGACTCTTAGTGTCCTTGAGTTGTCATGGGTAAGTGACTCTTAGTGTCCTTGAGTTGTCATGGGTAAGGGACTCTTAGTGTCCTTGAGTTGTCATGGGTAAGTGACTCTTAGTGTCCTTGAGTTGTCATGGGTAAGGGACTCTTAGTGTCCTTGAGTTGTCATGGGTAAGGGACTCTTAGTGTTCTTGAGTTGTCATGGGTAAGTGACTCTTAGTGTCCTTGAGTTGTCATGGGTAAGTGACTCTTAGTGTCCTTGAGTTGTCATGGGTAAGGGACTCTTAGTGTCCTTGAGTTGTCATGGGTAAGTGACTCTTAGTGTCCTTGAGTTGTCATGGGTAAGGGACTCTTAGTGTCCTTGAGTTGTCATGGGTAAGGGACTCTTAGTGTTCTTGAGTTGTCATGGGTAAGTGACTCTTAGTGTCCTTGAGTTGTCATGGGTAAGGGACTCTTAGTGTCCTTGAGTTGTCATGGGTAAGGGACTCTTAGTGTTCTTGAGTTGTCATGGGTAAAGGACTCAATGAGATCCTTAGCATTCTTCAGGAAGGGACTCTAGCCGTGCCGCTGAGCTAACATGAGTAATGTACTCAACGAGCCCTTTAGTCCCCCTGGGTGAGAAACTCACCATCCCCCTGACCCATCATGAGTAAAAGACTACCCGCACCACTAAGCCATCATGGGTAAGAGACTCATCGTGACTCCTGGGCCATTATGAGTAAAAGCCTCAAAGAAGCCGTGAGCCATCAAGGAGTAACTGTACCTATGAGACATCATGAGTCATGGACTCACCATACCCCTCGATGGGAAATAAACGTGTGTTTGTGGCGCTACCCAGTCACCAGGGGTCAACTGTGACCTGCATCACACCCCGCGCTCTCATATTGTAACGAATATTATAGCAAGAGTTAGATAACATTACCCATGAACTAGTGAACAGTGACTCAGTGAAATGTTTCCAACAGTGCCTTTGCTTACAGGATCAAAGCTGCGGGCGTTTAAACGTACACACCAGGACACTGTCATACACCAGCACTCAACTCGATCGTCTGAAAAAGAGGAACACTCATCCAAACACCAGTGTCTCTGAGAAGTTAAAACAGCTAAATGTATTTCATACCAGAGGTTTGTGAAGGTTCATTTATGGAAGAGCGATTGAAATATTGATTACCAAGAGAAGGCGATGCAAACTAGCTAAAGTTATAATCAAACACTTCAAACATTGTTCAGTTCCGACCTTGCTACTGTCACCCTCCTGCCCTCACCAAGAGGTCAGTTCACAGCCAGGTAATAGCAGTGACAGATGCCTGCCGGATTATTCCTGAAATTTGTACCACCCACTTACATCAAAGCGTGAGAGAGTTGTGGTACTCGATTTCTTTTTTTCTGATCATAAAGATGTAATTCCAACCTGGTTGACAGTTAATGTGGTTGAGGGTCTAAGGGTGTTAATTGGTAATGGTTAATGTCAACTTTACATCCACACCAAACTGTCTCCATCATTTCCGCGTGGTCTACCACCCACTGCTATCCACCAATAGCGAGACACTTATAGAACATCTAACCTTCACTTCAGCACAACATACCCTTATTTTAAGTTCACTTTCCCACTCTAGACCTGACTCTGACTGACATGGCTGACCACTACCTACCACCCAAGCCTCTTCCCTCCACCTTGGACGCAGTTCTCGTTCATCAGTGTTGTTGTCTCCCGCCTCCAACCATCTCCTTTCACAAGCGGGCAGACACCAAAACTTATTGGTCACTTACTGACTCAACGAAGAGAGATTTGGTGAGTGGGTTTCTCATCAACACTTGGCTGAGGTGACAAGTGAAGAGGTTGAAATTACGTGGGAGAAGTATCATGAAGACTGCAGCCATACTCTTCTCTCCCTGGATCACCTATAGCATCAAGCAACTTATACAACAGAGAAATCGTACTTAGCCATCCTGGATAAGCTGCTCACAGTACCCTTAAGCCATCATGGGTAAGGGAGTCACTGTACCCCTAATCCAAAATGGGTCAGCGACTCTCCATACCCCGAATTCATCATGGGTATGGGATATATAGTGTTCATGAACCATCCTGGGTAAGGGACTCACTGTACCCTTTAGCAATCATGGGTATGGGACTTACTGTTTCTTTTGAGTCAATCTCCCTAACCTAAAGGTTGCGTCACACCAAACGTAAACATTGTAACATGTGTTGGTGACCGAGTGATCATCAATGTTTAGAGCCACGTCTACATCAACGAGTGATCATCAGTGTTGAGAGCCACGTCTACACCAACGAGTGATCATCAATGTTGAGAGCCATGTCTACACCAACGAGTGATCAATGTTGAGAGCCAGGTCTACACCAACGAGTGATCATCAATATTGAGAGCCATGTCTACACCAACTAGTGATGATCAAAGTTGAGAGCCACGTCCTCGACAACAAGATGTCATCAATGCTGAGAGCCGCGTCTACACCAACGAATGATCATCAATGTTGAGAGCCACGTCTACACTAGAGTGATTATCAATGTTGAGAGCCACGTTTAAACAAACGAGCGATCATCATTGTTGAGAGCCACGTATACACAAACGAGAGATCATCAATGTTGAGAGCCACGTCTACACCAACGTGTGATCATCATTATTTAGAGCTACGTCTACACCAACAAGTGATCATCAATATTGAGAGCCACGTCTACACAAGCTAGCGATCATCAATGTTGAGAGCCACGTCTACACCAACAAGTGTTCAATGTTGAGAGCCACGTCTACACCAACGAGTGATCTTCAATATTGAGAGCCACGTCTACACCAACTAGTGATGATCAAAGTTGAAAGCCACGTCCTCTCCAACGAAATATCATCAATGTTGAGAGCCGCGTCTACACCAACAAGTGATCATCAATGTTGAAAGCCACGTCCACACCAAAGAGTGATTGTCAATGTTGAGAGCCACGTTTAAACTAACGAGCGATCATCAATGTTGAGAGCCACATCTACACAACGAGTGATCATCAATGTTGAGAGCCACGTCTACACCAACGTGTGATCATCAATATCTAGCGCCACGCCTGCACTAACTAGTGATCATCAATGTTGCGAGCCACGTCCTCACCAACGAGTGATCATCAATGTTGAGAGCCACGTCTACACCAACAAGTGATCATCAATATTGAAAGCCCCCTCTACACTAGCTAGCGGTCATCAATGTTGAGAGCCACGCCTACAACAACTAGTGATCATCAATATTGAGTCACATCTACACCACCTAGTGATCATCAATGTTCAGAGCCACGTCCTCACCAACGAGTGATCATCAACATTGGGCCACGTCTATACCAACTAGCGATCATCAATGTTGAGAGCCACGCCTCACTGAGTGATCATCAATGATGAGAGCCACGTTAACACCAACGAGTGATCATCAATGTTGAGAGCCACGTCCTCACCAACGAGTGATCATCAATGTTGAGAGCCACGGCTACACCAACAAGTGATCAATGTTGGGAACCACGTCTACACCAAAGAGTGGCCATCAATATTGAGAGCCACGTCTTCACCAACTAGTGATCATTAGTGTTGAGAGCCACGTCCTCACCAACGACTGATCATCAATTTTGAGTGCCACGTCTACACCGAGTGATCATCAATGCTGAAAGCCACGTCCTCACCAGCGAGTGATCATCAGTGTTGAAAGCCACGTCTAAACCACCTAGCGATCATCAATGTTGAGAGCCACGCATACAATAACTAGTGATCATCAATAGTGAGCCACGTCTACACCAAATAGTGATCATCAATGTTGAGAGCCACGTCCGCACCAACGAGTGATAATCAACATTGAGCCACGTATGCACCAACTAGCGATCATCAATGTTGAGAGCCACGTCTACATCAACTAATGATCATCAATGTTGACAGCCACGTCTACATCAACGAGTGATCATCAATCATGAGAGCCACGTCCTCACCTACGAGTGATCATCAATGTTGAGAGCCACGTCTTCACCAACGAGTGATCATCAATGTTGAGAGCCAGTCTACACTAACGAGTGATTCATCAATGTTGAGAGCCACGTCCTCACCAAAAGTGATCATCAATGTTGAAAGCCACGTCTACACCAAAGAGTGATCATCAATGTTGAGAGCCACGTCCTCACCAACGAGTGATCATCAATGTTGAGAGCCACGTCCTCACAACGAGTGATTATCAATGTTGAGGGCCACGTCTAAATCAACGACTGATTATCAATGTTGAGAGCCACGTCCTTACCAACCAATGATTATCAATGGTGAGAGCAACGACTACACCAACAAATGATCATCAATGTTGAGAGCCACGTCCTCTACAACGAGTGATCATCAATGTTGAAAGGCACGTCTACACCAACGAGTGATCATCAATGTTGAGAGACACGTCCTCACCAACGAGTGATCATCATTGTTGAAAGCCACGTCTACACCAGCGAGTGATCATCAATGTTGAGAGACACGTCCTCACCAACGAGTGATCATCATTGTTGAAAGCCACGTCTACACCAACGAGTGATCATTAATGTTGAGAGCCACGTCCTCACCAACGACTAATCATCAATGGTGAGAGCCACGTCCCCACCAATGAGTAATCACCAATGTTGTGAGCCACGTCCTTACCAACGACTAATTATCAATGTTGAGAGCCACGTCCTCACCAACGAGTGATCATCAATGTTGAGAGCTACTTCCTCACCAACGAGTGATCATCAATGTTGAGAGCCAAGACCTCACCAGCGAGTGATCATCAATGTTAAGAGATACTTCCTCACCAACGAGTGATCATCAATGCTGAGAGCCACGTCTAGACCAACGAGTGATAATCAATGTTCAGAGCCAAGTCTACACCAACTAGTGATCATCAATGTTGAGAGCCCAATCTACACTAACTAGTGATCATCAGTGTTGAGAGCCACGTCTACACCAACGAGTGATCAATAATGTTGAGAGCCACTTTCTCATCAACGAGTGATCATCAATGTTGAGAGCCAAGTCCTCACCAACGAGTGATCATCAACGTTGAGTGCCACGTCCTGATCATCGAGTGATCATCAAAGTTGGGAGCAAACATCTACACCAACTAGTAGTCATCAATGTTGAGAGCCACGTCTACATCAACGAGTGATCATCAATGTTGAAAGCCAAGTCCTCACCGAAGAGTGATCATCAATGTTGAGAGCCACGTCCTCACCAACGAGTGATCATCAATGTTGAGAGCCACGTCCTCACCAAAGAGTGATCATCAGTGTTGAGAGCCACGTCCTCACCGAGTTATTATCAATGTTGAGAGCTACGTCTACACCAACGAGTGATCATCAGTTATGAGAGCCACGTCCTCACAACGAGTGATCAAGATGAGAGCTACGTCTACACCAACGAATGATAATCAATTATGAGAGCCACGTCCTCACCAACGAGTGATCATCAATGTTGAGAGCCACGTCCTCACCAACGAGTGATTATCAATGCTGAGAGCTAAGTCCACACCAACGAGTGATTATCAATGTCAAGAGTCACGTCCTCACCAACGAGTGATCATCAATGTTGAAAGCCAAGTCTACACCGAGTGATCATCAGTGTTGAGAGCCACGTCCTCACCATCGAGTGATCATCAATGTTGAGATCCACACCCACATCAACGAATGATTATCAATGTTGAGAGCCACGTCCTCACCAACGAGTGATCATCAATGTTAAGAGCCACGTCCTCACCAACGAGTGATCATCAATAGTGAAAGCCACGTCTACACCGAGTGATCATCAATGTTGAGAGCCACATCCCAAGAACGAGTGATCATCAATGTTGAGAGCCACGTCTTCACCAACGAGTGATCATCAAAGGTGAGAGCCACGTCCTCACCGAGTGATCATCAATGTTGAGAACCAAGTCCTCACCAACGAGTGATCATCAATGTTGAGAGCCACGTCCTCACAAACGAGTGATCGTCAATGTTGAGAGCCACGTCTTCACCAACGACTGATCATCAATGGTGAGAGCCACGTCCTCACCGAGTGATCATCAATGTTGAGAGCCAAGTCCTCACCAACGAGTGATCATCAATGTTGAGAGCCACATCCCCAACAACGTGTGACCATCAATGTTGAGAGCCAAGACTTCACCAACGAGTGATCATCAATGTTGAGAGCCAGTCCTCACCAACGAGTGATCATCATTGTTGAGAGCCACGTCTACAACGAGTGATCATCCATGTTGAGAGCAACGGCCTCACCGACTGATCATCAATAGTGAGAGCCACGTCTACACCAACGAGTAATCATCGATGGTGAGAGCCACGTCTACACCAACAATCATCGGTTCACCTGACCAGCTATGGCAACAATCATCACTTCACCTGACCAGCTACGGCAACAATCATCGGTTCACCTGACCAGCTATGGCAACAATCATCAGTTCACCTGACCAGCTGTGGCAAGAATCATCACTTCACCTGACCAGCTATGGCAACAATCATCACTTCACCTGACCAGCTATGGCAACAATCATCACTTCACCTGACCAGCTACGGCAACAATCATCAGTTCACCTGACCAGCTGTGGCAAGAATCATCACTTCACCAGACCAGCTATGGCAACAATCATCGGTTCACCTGACCAGCTATGGCAACAATCATCACTTCAACTGACCAGCTATGGCAACAATCATCACTTCACCTGACCAGCTATGGCAACTATCATCGGTTCACCTGACCAGCTATGGCAACAATCATCACTTCACCTGACCAGCTATGGCAACAATCATCACTTCACCTGACCAGCTATGGCAACTATCATCACTTCACCTGACCAGCTATGGCAACAATCATCACTTCACCTGACCAGCTATGGCAAAAATCATCACTTCACCTGACCAGCTATGGCAACAATCATCACTTCACCTGACCAGCTATGGCAACAATCATCACTTCACCTGACCAGCTATGGCAACAATCATCACTTCACCTGACAAGCTATGGCAACAATCATCACTTCACCTGACCAGCTATGGCAAAAAAATCACTTCACCTGACCAGCTATGGCAACAATCATCGGCTCACCTGACCAGCTATGGCAACAATCATCACTTCACCTGACCAGCTAAGGCAACAATCATCACTTCACATGACCAGCTATGGCAACAATCATCACTTCACCTGACCAGCTATGGCAACAATCATCACTTCACCTGACCAGCTATGGCAACTATCATCAATTCACCTGACCAGCTATGGCAACAATCATCACTTCACCTGACCAGCTATGGCAACTATAATCACTTCACCTGACCAGCTATGGCAACAATCAACACTTCACCTGACCAGCTATGGCAACAATCATCACTTCACCTGACCAGCTATGGCAACAATCATCACTTCACCTGACCAGCTATGGCAACTATCATCACTTCACCTGACCAGCTACGGCAACAATCATCAGTTCACCTGACCAGCTGTGGCAAGAATCATCACTTCACCAGACCAGCTATGGCAACAATCATCGGTTCACCTGACCAGCTATGGCAACAATCATCACTTCAACTGACCAGCTATGGCAACAATCATCACTTCACCTGACCAGCTATGGCAACTATCATCGGTTCACCTGACCAGCTATGGCAACAATCATCACTTCACCTGACCAGCTATGGCAACAATCATCACTTCACCTGACCAGCTATGGCAACTATCATCACTTCACCTGACCAGCTATGGCAACAATCATCACTTCACCTGACCAGCTATGGCAACAATCATCACTTCACCTGACCAGCTATGGCAACAATCATCACTTCACCTGACCAGCTATGGCAACAATCATCACTTCACCTGACCAGCTATGGCAACAATCATCACTTCACCTGACCAGCTATGGCAACAATCATCACTTCACCTGACCAGCTATGGCAAAAATCATCACTTCACCTGACCAGCTATGGCAACAATCATCGCTTCACCTGACCAGCTATGGCAACAATCATCACTTCACCTGACCAGCTAAGGCAACAATCATCACTTCACATGACCAGCTATGGCAACAATCATCACTTCACCTGACCAGCTATGGCAACAATCATCACTTCACCTGACCAGCTATGGCAACAATCATCAATTCACCTGACCAGCTATGGCAACAATCATCACTTCACCTGACCAGCTATGGCAACTATAATCACTTCACCTGACCAGCTATGGCAACAATCAACACTTCACCTGACCAGCTATGGCAACAATCATCACTTCACCTGACCAGCTATGGCAACAATCATCACTTCACCTGACCAGCTATGGCAACTATCATCACTTCACCTGACCAGCTATGGCAACAATCATCACTTCACCTGACCAGCTATGGCAAAAATCATCACTTCACCTGACCAGCTATGGCAACAATCATCACTTCACCTGACCAGCTATGGCAACAATCATCACTTCACCTGACCAGCTATGGCAACAATCATCACTTCACCTGACAAGCTATGGCAACAATCATCACTTCACCTGACCAGCTATGGCAAAAAAATCACTTCACCTGACCAGCTATGGCAACAATCATCGGCTCACCTGACCAGCTATGGCAACAATCATCACTTCACCTGACCAGCTAAGGCAACAATCATCACTTCACATGACCAGCTATGGCAACAATCATCACTTCACCTGACCAGCTATGGCAACAATCATCACTTCACCTGACCAGCTATGGCAACTATCATCAATTCACCTGACCAGCTATGGCAACAATCATCACTTCACCTGACCAGCTATGGCAACTATAATCACTTCACCTGACCAGCTATGGCAACAATCAACACTTCACCTGACCAGCTATGGCAACAATCATCACTTCACCTGACCAGCTATGGCAACAATCATCACTTCACCTGACCAGCTATGGCAACAATCATCACTTCACCTGACCAGCTATGGCAACTATCATCACTTCACCTGACCAGCTATGGCAACAATCATCACTTCACCTGACCAGCTATGGCAACTATAATCACTTCACCTGACCAGCTATGGCAACAATCATCACTTCACCTGACCAGCTATCGCAACTATAATCACTTCACCTGACCAGCTATGGCAACAATCATCACTCCACCTGACCAGCTATGGGAACAATCATCACTTCACATGACCAGCTATGGCAACTATCATCACTTCACCTGACCAGCTATGGCAAAAATCATCGGGTCGTCTACATTCCTCTGGCCTGTGGCCGCTGTCAAGTCACACGGTTTACTACAGTAAGAACATGCACTTCATTCCGGGGCTGACCTGGGCCAGGTCTCAGGTAGACTTGGCAGCGAAACGTTTTAATAGTTGGCCATGATCGATACGGCGTGACATGCACGAGACCCGCGCGCGGGGGAGGGAGGTGGGCGCACCGACCCCTTATTCTTCATGCAAACACCCATTAAAATGCTCCTTGAGCACAACGGTGCTAACCCTAAGGTACGGGTGCGTGACCTTAGCCCTGGTAAACCTTAGGCTACAGGCCATTAGAGTTCAAAAAGGTCGTACAGTCACGCTCAAGGGTCGTATACCATCATGCTACAGGAGTTGAGCGGAGGAGGTGGTTGGCGGCAGGAGGATAGATGGTAACCTGACGCCACTGGTGGGAGGCGTCCCTAAAGCAGGGGTCGTGCGGTCACGGTCGTCTTGTGTTACTCAAGTGAACAAATCTAGTCCCTTGGCCACCCATAGCCTCAGTGGCACACATATGGGGCCGGAGGAACTCGCCATTCCAGTCGCCTTCTCTCCAGATCGACCTTGGCGACGACCATCGTGGATTTACGTCAGTGATAAATGCTTTTCCAGTTCTACACACATCTTTCGTAATGATCACACTAATGAAAGTCTCCAAATAGGAGTTACGTTCATTATCTATCCCATCCCTTGGCCACGTTCCCCTCATCTTACCTGTGCACACGTGTAGGATCACTTTACGTTGGCCTATCAACCAGCTGACTGCCGGCGAGACGCTCCCGCCACCCGTCTGTATACAGTTGCCAGCAACCGCCACCTAACGGCGCGCGTCGTTCTTTCCCCCAGGATGGTGTTCATGAATTTGTTATGAACGATACTTTGAGCAAACTTCACTTTAACGAAAGCTACATTGTCAAATTGGTGAGTATGACGGGATATCGTGGGATTCCGAATATTTCTTCTTTTTTAGCTCAGAGATACTTGCTATTAATGTGAACAAAAGTGACAATATTCCTTGGATAAAAACATGCACTACTCTTTCAGCTTAGTTTAACAATCGGTTCTCGTAATTTAGATTTCATGGCATACTTGAAGCTGAATCTCCTGAAAGTACTGAACAGAAACAAATATACTCCCACAAGAACGCTAATATTAATCTTAGAAGATAGAATACGTATCTCCACTTTCTATATTCGCATGGCTTAATCACCGGAAATCCATCATGCGTGCATTTTATCTCCAACATATTGGTAGAGAACATCGTTAGTGGTTTTTACTGTGAATGAAACATGTTGTTGAAGGAAGGACCGTAAACTAGACCTTTCATCAATATATTAATTGGATTATTGATTGATCCCCCACACTCGGTATGTTATTTACGTCGTTGCCATGGCGAGAATCCCACATGTCTCCGTTTTCTATTCCTTACACCACCAACTAATACCATTGAGCTGATATATCTCTCTGCTTAACTCATTCTGAAGTTGATTTCTTTTCATTAATTATAGATATTTCAACATAGGACTACTCATACGTATTCAACAAATGAAGTGTAAAGTGGCCATATGAATTTAAGTGTTTGGGATAAAAAATGCTGGTTTTCTGTGCTTCTGCATGAGAGAAAATGGGTCATGCAGGGAGCCTTGGCACCGCGCGTTCCTTCAAGTGTCCCGTCAGTCGCTAGCGTCATGTGGTTTGGGCCTCATGGACAGAGGTTCTGTCGACCCTAAGCCACTGTTTGATCGGCTTGAGCAGTGTTTCTGTGATTCCAATGGTGTCTTATGGGAATATCAGACTAATCTCGTGTTCGCTTCAAGATAAAACATTTGATTTACATTTTTTAAGTAGATGGATGACTTTGCAAAGTGTTGGATCAAGTTCTAAGTAACTCACGCTATTGTGGCGACGGTTATGGAAAACATGAAAAGGCTCTTAGGAACATACCACTATGTACTCTATAGAGAACCATTCAGGCCTCAAAGGAAGAACGTTCTTTGTCTTACGTAAACTTGAATAAGAAATTACAAAACTCGCTGGAAACACAAATAAGTCTTCATATTGCGTCAGGTGTCCTGGGAAAACTTGACCATCTATCATTTTCCTTCATCTGATATTACACAGTTACAGAACACCTTGTGTCTGAGAGTCTTCAAGTGCTCACGGATTTTGGATACAATAGTTCAGCTGAATTTGGTCATTTTCGATATCAATTTCACTTGAAGCACACCTGCCATTATTCCAACGTCTACCAGCTTTAAAAGAACGAATCTTTCAGTGGTCGGATTATTTTTTTTTTTCTATTTCTCTCGTAGGAACTAATTCCGGGCACAGTCCACCTTCCAAAGACCTACAGGAAACCACAAGGTGACCAACTTTTTTTTTCCTTTTTGCTTACCCAGTGAACTTCCTCCCACCATCTTCTCCAAAGTGCTACTACACCCGACCCACACCTGGCCACACCCCACACCCCACTACCCCCGTCGCATCACGACCATGGGGTGCGGGGAAAGCAAAGAACTGCAGCGGATCAGCGTGTCCGACGCCCAGAGGAAGCTGGAGTCGTCTCTGGAAGGTCTGGAAGTGATGCGGCTGAACTCTGCCCTCTCGTCCAGCCAGGGCTCCACGGGCTCCCGGTCCTCGGCGCCCCACACGCCCGAGGACAAAGTCTTGCGATCTCAGGAGTCGAAGGCCAGCTTGGGCGACCTGCCCACCACCCTCGAGAGCATCCCGAACAACGACCTTGGGGTAAGTGATGTCGGCCTTAGTTACGTCAGAGGGAAGTGAGCCAGAAACGAATGAGGGAAAATGTAAGAAAAGAGAAAGCAAAATTGGGTAAAGGTAAGAAGAAAATGGTAAGCGAAACGGATTCAAATATCAGAGAGGATAATTATATATGTAAAGAAGCGAGAAAAGTACAAACTGTTTTGATGAGGTTTACAGTTAGATAGTCACTTCAGAGAGAACAATGTAGGAAGAAGAAAAGCGTGAGGATGAAAATAAAGAAATTAAAGGATAGGACTATGGCAGGTGAAAAGTTTATAAATTCATGAGCAAAGTGATAAAAAAGCGAGTTAATGAAATGCAAATATTAGCATACAAAGTCTCATGATACCGCAATCCTTCAGAGGCAGGTGTGAAAAAAAGAAAGAAATGAAAATGACGAACGAGAGAGGCAAGAGTGAACACATTTCCGGGAACACAACACAAAGACATTCCTCGCTCTAACAGGAATGTTAGGTAGGGTTAGCCAGGCACCAGGCTCTGTGTGACGCCTGAGGTGAGGGGACCTGTGTACCTGGACATGGTAAGGTTGGCCAGGCACCAGGCTCTGTGTGACGCCTGAGGTGAGGGGACCTGTGTACCTGGACATGGTAAGGTTGGCCAGGTACCAGGCTCTGTGTGACGCCTGAGGTGAGGGGACCTGTGTACCTGGACATGGTAAGGTTGGCCAGGTACCAGGCTCTGTGTGACGCCTGAGGTGAGGGGACCTGTGTACCTGGACATGGTAAGGTTGGCCAGGTACCAGGCTCTGTGTGACGCCTGAGGTGAGGGGACCTGTGTACCTGGACATGGTAAGGTTGGCCAGGTACCAGGCTCTGTGTGACGCCTGAGGTGAGGGGACCTGTGTACCTGTACATGGTAAGGTTGGCCAGGTACCAGGCTCTGTGTGGCTCAAGAGGCGAAGTGACCTGGGCACCTGGACATAATAAGACTGGCCAGGTACCAGGGTCTGTGTGACCTGGGTACCTGGACATATGAATGGCTAGCAGCTTGTTGTCGACCACGGTCATAGTTACTGAATTTGAACACAAGAAAATAAGAATCTTTCAATATCCACATATGAGGAGGATTGTAAGTCGAGAGACTGGTGATTAATCTGTTATAAAAAGGGAATTAGAAACACAATTACATATCTTAGTGATGACATCAAGCAGCAAACACGCAGACATCTGATCGATGAAGTCAGGCAACAAGTACTTAGACTTGTGGTTGATGACGTCACACTGTAAATAATTGAGCATGTCTTTAGTAATGTTAGAGACAAGTTCCAGTGGATCAGTGATGTAATTCTTTAACAATTATTCGTCATTTCTGACGATGTTGCTAGATGTCATACTTCCTTCATACTTCCGTCATACTTCCGTCATACTTCCTTCATACTTGTTCGTTGTTTCCCTTGTCAGGAACAGGTGAAGTACAGCCTCATCTCTCAACCACTCACACTTCTTCCCTGCAAGTAACTACCAGACACTTCATTTTCTCTTTCAATAGCAGCTGAACCTTGTCATCTTACCACTTACTACCCTCTCTTGCTTGCCCACCCACCATCTTTCGCATGCCACCCACTTCCCTCGCACATGCCAGCACTGCTTCCCTAAATGCCTCCAATTCTTCGCTCACCTCATTTACTCTCACCTTTTGTCATTCTGCATTCAATGCCTTCTGGTATCGCTTCACACATGTATCTTTTCTAAGCTCACATCCTCACCACCCTCTAGTCACCCAAACAATTTTCTCTCTTCTGAAATCTCCACAAAACCTCAACCTCGCCTCCACCAAACAAGAACCAAACGTCCCACTAGGTGCACTTCTCAGCACATTCTCACGTTTGCACAACTTTTGATCAACTTATAACCTGACAATACCATCTTACTGACCATCTACTCATTCAGGTGTACTTAATGCATGTCCCTCATTTTCTACCAGGTATTTCTAATCACCAGTCCTTGTTCAGCACACAACTCTACAAGCTGTCCACCATTTTCATTCACATCACTGAATGCCCCATGACAGCACCAATGCCCTATTTCGTATTCAAATCATCCATCACTAATACCCAGTCACTCGCATCAAAACTGCTGACAGACTCACTCAGCTGCTCCCAAAACACCAGGTTCTCTTCCTCATCCCTCTCGTGGATAGGTGGATACACAATGATAATCATCCACCTTTCGTGATTCACTCAGTTTTACCCGCATCAGCTTGAGGTCCAGTTCCTTACATTCTTTTTCGCGTTAGCGAGGTAGCGTTGAACGCCTAAGAGGGAAAATCCTCACATGGCCCCTTTCTCTGTTCCTTCTTTTGGGAAAGTAAAAACCTGGAGGGAAGGATTTCCAGCCCCCCTCTCCCTCCCCTTTTAGTCGTCTTCTACGACACGCAGGGAATATGTGGGAAGTATTCTTTCTGCCCTATTCCCAATGATAATATATATATATATATATATATATATATATATATATATATATATATATATATATATATATATATATATATATATATATATATTTCCATACTATTCGCCATTTCCCGCATTAGCGAGGTAGCGTTAAGAACAGAGGACTGGGCCTTTGAGGGAATATCCTCACCTGGCCCCCTTCTGTGTGTGTGTGTGTGTGTGTGTGTGCCACAGTTATTATCTTAAATTCCACACTGAAGGAGAATCAATGAAAGATATTTTTCATAAGAAAGGTTTCCCTTCGAACTTCATTAATGTGTATATTGGTAAAGCACCAAATAAATTATCCTTACCCTCAGTATAGCCTCCTCTGTACCCAGGGATGTGATGTATTTTCCAGTCTTGTTCACTGGGAAGGTCGGTTATACACGTCGTGAGAAATTGACTGTATCATTACGTGAGTTGTAGCCACAAGTTAACATTAAAGTCTTTAAAGCAACAAATACAATCCAGTCATCTTTACAAGTTCAAGGACGGTATTCCTGCGTAGTTGTAGTCGTCCTTTGTCTACCAGTATAAGTACAACAGTTGTAATGCTTCGTATATTGGCCAGACGAAGCGACGCCTCAAGACGCGCTGTCAGTACGAACGAATTGCCTTATTGCAATCATTAATTACCCTTCTCAACAATACGGAACTACGCTCAAGACAATGACCAGCCAATGTGGGCAGGGCAGCCAGCTTCTCTGTGCTGGCCAGCAGGTCATCAAACATACACTGGAACTTGTATTACAGAAATTAACCCACTAGAACCAACAATGAGGAATCAACACAGTTATTTTGTTCATAGATAAGTGTTATCAGGTGTGAGTAGAGTTGTATGATTGTTATCAGGTATGAGTAGAGCTGTATAGTTGTTATCAGGTATGAGTAGAGCTGTATAGTTGTTATCAGGTATGAGTAGAGCTGTATAGTTGTTATCAGGTATGAGTAGAGTTGTATAGTTGTAATCAGGTATGAGTAGAGTTGTATAGTTGTAATCAGGTATGAGTAGAGCTGTATAGTTGTTATCAGGCATGAGTAGAGTTGTATGGTTGTTATCAGGTATGAGTAGAGTTGTATAGTTGTAATCAGGTATGAGTAGAGTTGTATAGTTGTTATCAGGTATGAGTAGAGCTGTATAGCTGTTATCAGGTATGAGTAGAGCTGTATAGTTGTTATCAGGTATGAGTAGAGTTGTATAGTTGTTATCAGGTATGAGTAGAGTTGTATCGTTGTTATCAGGTATGAGTAGAGTTGTATAGCTGTTATCAGGTATGAGTAGAGCTGTATCGTTGTTATCAGGTATGAGTAGAGTTGTATGGTTGTTATCAGGTATGAGTAGAGTTGTATAGTTGTTATCAGGTATGAGTAGAGTTGTATAGTTGTAATCAGGTATGAGTAGAGCTGTATAGTTGTTATCAGGTATGAGTAGAGTTGTATGGTTGTTATCAGGTATGAGTAGAGTTGTATAGTTGTTATCAGGTATGAGTAGAGTTGTATAGTTGTTATCAGGTATGAGTAGAGCTGTATAGTTGTTATCAGGTATGAGTAGAGTTGTATGGTTGTTATCAGGTATGAGTAGAGTTGTATAGTTGTTATCAGGTATGAGTAGAGTTGTATAGTTGTTATCAGGTATGAGTAGAGTTGTATCGTTGTTATCAGGTATGAGTAGAGTTGTATAGGTATGAGTAGAGTTTGTATAGCTGTTATCAGTATGAGTAGAGTTGTATAGTTGTTATCAGGTATGAGTAGAGTTGTATGGTTGTTATCAGGTATGAGTAGAGCTGTATCGTTGTTATCAGGTATGAGTAGATTTGTATAGTTGTTTTGAAATGTATATTTCAAACTTGGGATATCTATTTATGAACTACAAAAGTTTAATCCCGATTAAGAAATATTGTCTCCGTTGAATTTATTATATAAGTCACGTTGTAATGTGTTCTAAGCAAGGTTGGACTGCTAGTCATTATACAAGTCACGTTGTAATGTGTTCTAAGCAAGGTTGGACTGCTAGTCATTATACAAGTCACGTTGTAATGTGTTCTAAGCAAGGTTGGACTGCTAGTCATTATCAGTTCGCTTTATTCTTCCACGAATAGTCATTTCACGTTGGGGTTTTATGCTATATATTCTAGGAACATTTTATATCTTAGGATTCTAACAGAAACTCATAATGTAGACATCACATGCATACTGACCCCTCTTTATAGCCTCTGATGATGGTATACGTAATTACCGAAACGTTAGCCAATAAAACCAAAGATGTTCATCCAAGCCCTGGTGATTCTTTGCCTACACACACACATACACACACACACACACACACGTATACGCGTACAAACACACATATACAAACACATACACACACACGTACACACATACACACGTGCACACACACACACACACACACACACATACACACACACACACACACACACACACACACACACACACACACACACACACACACAAACCCACGAATGTATATATATAGAGGATGTGTGCATCAGGTGTTTGCTTTGAAGAATGTATGTGAGAAATACTTAGAAAAGCAAATGGATTTGTATGTAGCATTTATGGATCTGGAGAAGGCATATGATAGAGTTGATAGAGATGCTCTGTGGAAGGTATCAAGACTATATGGTGTGGGAGGCAAGTTGTTAGAAGCAGTGAAAGGTTTTTATCGAGGATGTAAGGCATGTGTACGTGTAGGAAGAGAGGAAAGTGATTAGTTCTCAGTGAATGTAGGTTTGCGGCAGGGATGTGTGATGTCTCCATGGTTGTTTAATTTGTTTATGGATGGCGTTGTTAGGGATGTGAATGCAAGAGTTTTGGAGAGAGGGGCAAGTATGAAGTCTGTTATAAATGAGAGAGCTTGGGAAGTGAGTCAGTTGTTGTTCGCTGATGATACAGCGCTGGTGGCTGATTCATGTGAGAAACTGCAGAAGCTGGTGACTGAGTTTGGTAAAGTGTGTGAAAGAAGAAAGCTGAGAGTAAATGTGAATAAGAGCAAGGTTATTAGGTACTGTAGTGTTGAGGGTCAAGTCAATTGGGAGGTAAGTTTGAATGGAGAAAAACTGGAGGAAGTAAAGTCTTTTAGATATCTGGGAGTGGATCTGGCAGCGGATGGAACCATGGAAGCGGAAGTGAATCATAGGGTAGGGGAGGGAGCGAGAATTCTAGGAGCCTTGAAGAATGTTTGCAAGTCGAGAACATTATCTCGGAAAGCAAAAATGGGTATGTTTGAAGGAATAGTGGTTCCAACAATTTTATATGGTTGCGAGGCGTGGGCTATGGATAGAGTTGTGCGGAGGAGGGTGGATGTGCTGGAAATGAGATGTTTGAGGACAATATGTGGTGTGAGGTGGTTTGATCGAGTAAGTAATAACAGGGTAAAAGAGATGTGTGGAAATAAAAAGTGTGGTTGAGAAAGCAGAAGAGGGTGTTTTGAAATGGTTTGGTCACATGGAGAGAATGAGTGAGGAAAGATTGACCAAGAGGATATATGTGTCAGAGGTGGAGGGAACGAGGAGAAGTGGGAGACCAAATTTGAGGTGGAAAGATGGAGTGAAAAAGATTTTAAGTGATCGAGGCCTGAACATGCAGGAGGGTGAAAGGCGTGCAAGGAATAGAGTGAATTGGAACGATGTGGTATACCGGGGTCGACGTGCTGTCAATGGATTGAACCAGGGCATGTGAAGCATCTGGGGTAAACCATGGAGAGTTCTGTGGGGCCTGGATGTGGAAAGGGAGTTGTGGTTTCGGTGCATTATTTCATGACAGCTAGAGACTGAATGTGAACGAATGGGGCCTTTGTTGTCTTTTCCTAGTGCTACCACGCACACATGAGGGGGGAGGGGGTTGTTATTCCACGTGTGGCGGGGTGGCGATGGGAATAAATAAAGGCAGACAGTATGAATTATGTACATGTGTATATATGTATATGTCTGTGTGTGTTTATATATGTATACATTGAGATGTGTAGGTATGTATATTTGCGTGTGTGGACGTGTATGTATGTACATGTGTATATGGGTGGGTTGGGCCATTCTTTCGTCTGTTTCCTTGCGCTACCTCGCAAACGCGGGAGACAGCGACAAAGCAAACTAAAATAATAAGAATAATATATATATATATATATATATATATATATATATATATATATATATATATATATATATATATATATATATTTACGTATATGTAGATTGATTGTTTTCATCATTTCCTTTAATTCTTTTTCATATGAAACGTTCTTGTCTTGAACGTTTGTTATGAACTATTTCTTAATTGTATTTTCAAAACAAATGTCGGGAAGGGTTGAGGTTAGGGTCGAGTAGGGTGAAAATTAAGGTCGTAAGGTTAAAGGTTAAGGTTGGCCGGGGTGTAAGTTAAGGTCAGTCAGGGGGTAGATAAAAACGGAGCGGGTATGTAGGTTAAGGTGAAGCAGGATGTAGGTTAAGGCCGGGTTGGGGGGGTGGGGTGTAGGTTAAGGTCAGGCAGAATGTGACAGCCTTGGCAAAGGACCACATCTCCCCCAAGATCCCATACGGATTATTGATATATTATTTTGTTAAAATTGGTAACAGTTTAAGATACCCGTGTTTCTGTTTTGCTTTTAATCTGGTAATATCTTCACAAGTCGGTAAATCAACTCCTCAAGAAAGTTAGTGATTTGCTCACTGTTTTCCTTATGTTCCCAGACTTGGTTTTTTTGAGGTTTACTGAAACTTACGTTCCTTTCGGGAATGGACATCATTTAGTGTTTTACGTATCGACTTTGTTTCTTAAATGCTTGTATCCACCAGCTGCATACTGCTATGTGAAGGGGTTGAGTCAAACCAGTTTATAGACTTAGGACTGAATACACGTGTGTGGTTAGGTCCACAGCAGGATGAATATGTGCGCATGTGTCGTCATCGACGTATTTATCACACTATTGGTGCCACAATAAAGTCCACGCTACCCACACCGGGATGAGGTTGGGACCTAAAGAGAACACAAGGCAACTGGTAACTGTCTCTTAACCTCCGTGTGGCCGAGGTAGACCGGCGCCCCTCCCAGGGTTCGAATCAGACCAGTCATGTAAATATATATGTGGTCACGTTATATTACGCTGTACAGTCATGGGTTGTCGAGTCATGGGTGATGTAGCTGCATGAATAATGAGCACATTACAGTAATAAAGGGGCGGGGAAATAAGTCTTCAGGATGGGTAAGTCGTAAGGAAAGTCAGCATGTAGACAATACAGTCATGGAAAAAGTCACGTTCCTGGGAAGTGCTGGGAAGTGAAGTCAAGTGTTATCGTAGGTAACGTTATGATGATGATGAGGTAAACTCTTTCATGATGGAGATGGTGGAATTAGGAGGGAAATGACGACATGGGTATAGTGAAGTGGTTAGGATGATGAAATGGGGGTTTTGAGTTCATGGGTATTGCAGTGTCATGAGGTAATGAGGTCTTGTGAGCAATCGTGACCCTTGACCTTGTTTTATGACCTTAACTGTGACCAGCAGGTATGACCAAGGTCGCCCACCTCTCTCTGGCGGATCTTGTAACATTTTTCTGCCAACAACTCACTGGGTTGCTCAGTAAGGTTCCCTGGATCTGACCAAAGTCATGATGAAGATTCCTGTGTCCACATCTCTACTTCTGACAACAAAGTCTTTGTTCATTTCTGGTATTCTTCCTAGCCAATCATCCCCTAGACACAGGCCGGACTCAGCCTGGTGTGCAAGTAAGGCCTTCGATCTGGGCTAAGATGTATTACCTTATCGCATGTCGGGCTGGCTTTTCCACCTGTGGTGATTGTGGCGCACCTTCTCATCGGCTGGTCCTTCAGTAGCCATCGTTACCGACTCGTCAACACTGTATTACTTGACAGTCTTTGCGAGTGTAACGTTAGGTCGACCAATGACCGCAAGTCTGCCGCTAGATCAACCAGTGATTGTAGAACTTCCATTAGATCGACCAGTGATCGTAAGATTGCCGTTAGATTGACCATGAGTCTGCCGTTACATCAACCGATAACCGTAGGTCTGCCGTTAGATCGTTCAATGACCGAAAGTCTGACATTAGATCGACCAATGATCTCAAATTTTCCGTTAGATCGACCAATAACCGCAAGTTTGCCAATAAATCGACCAATGACCACAAGTCTTTTGTTAGATCGACCAGTGATCGACCAATGACGACGTCTACCAGTAGATTGATCTGTGATAGCAAGTCTGCCGTTGCATCAACGGCAAATCTACCGTTAGATCTATTAGTGACCACAAGTCTGCTTAAGATCAACGAGTGACCGCAAGTCTGCCGTTAGGTCAACTGATGACCGTAAGTCTGAGTTTTGATCACCCAGTGACTATACAACTGCCGTTAGATCGACCAGTCATTGCTGGTCTTTTGTTTATGTTGGCTTAGACGGCATGGGCAAATGAATGCCTAAATCAAGGCTATCTCATTTCCACTATATATATATATATATATATATATATATATATATATATATATATATATATATATATATATATATATATATATATATATATATGTATATATATATATATATATATATATATATATATATATATATATATATATATATATATAAATATATATATATGTATATATATATATATATATATATATATATATATATATATATATATATATATATATATATATATTATATATATATATATATATATATATATATATATATATATATATATATATATATATATATATATATATATATATATATATATATATATATATATATATATATATATATATATATATATATATATACATATATATATATATATATATATATATATATATATATATATATATATATATATATATATATATATATATATATATATATATATATATATATATATATATTTATGTATATATATATATATATATATATATATATATATATATATATATATATATATATATATATATATATATATATATATATATATATATATATATATATATATATATATATATATATATATATATACTTTGTTGCTGTCTCCCTCGTTAGCAAGGTAGCGCAAGGAAACAGACGAAAGAAAGGCCCAACCCACCCACATACACATGTGTATGCATACACGTCCACACACGCACATATACATACCTATACATCTCAACGTGTACATATATATACACACACAGACATATACATGTATACACATCTACATTATTCATACTGTCTGCCCTTATTCAGTCCCGTCGCCACCCCGCCACACATGAAATGACAACCCCCTCCCCCCTCATGTGCGCGAGGTAGCCCTAGGAAAAGACAACAAAGGCCACATTCATTCACACTCAGTCTCTAGCTGTCATGTATAATGCACCGAAACCACAGCTCCCTTTCCACATCCAGGCCCCACAGAACTTACCATGGTTAACCCCAGACGCTTCACATGCCCTGGTTCAATGCATTGACAGCACGTCGACCCCGGTATACCACATCGCTCCAATTCGCTCTATTCCTTGCACACCTTTCACCCTCCTGCATGTTCAGGCCCCGATCACTCAAAATCTTTTTCACTCCATCTTTCCACCTCCAATCTGGTCTCCCACTTCTCTTCGTTCCCTCCACCTCTGACACATATATCCTCTTTGTCAATCTTTCCTCACTCATTCTCTCCATGTGACCAAACCATTTCAAGACACCCTCTTCTGCTCTCTCAACCACACTCTTTTTATTACCACACATCTCGAGGTGGTGTCCAAAGTGAGAGGGTTAGGGAAAATGATTTGGTAAACAGAGAAGAGGTAGTGAAAGCTTTGCGGAAGATGAAAGCCGGCAAGGCAGCAGGTTTGGATGGTATTGCAGTGGAATTTATTAAAAAAGGGGGTGACTGTATTGTTGACTGGTTGGTAAGGTTATTTAATGTATGTATGACTCATGGTGAGGTGCCTGAGGATTGGCGGAATGCGTGCATAGTGCCATTGTACAAAGGCAAAGGGGATAAGAGTGAGTGCTTAAATTACAGAGGTATAAGTTTGTTGAGTATTCCTGGTAAATTATATGGGATGGTATTGATTGAGAGCGTGAAGGCATGTACAGAGCATCAGATTGGGGAAGAGCAGTGTGGTTTCAGAATTGGTAGAGGATGTGTGGATCAGGTGTTTGCTTTGAAGAATGTATGTGAGAAATACTTAGAAAAGCAAATGGATTTGTATGTAGCATTTATGGATCTGGAGAAGGCATATGATAGAGTTGATAGAGATGCTCTGTGGAAGGTATTAAGACTATATGGTGTGGGAGGCAAGTTGTTAGAAGCAGTGAAAGTTTTTATCGAGGATGTAAGGCATGTGTACGTGTACGAAGAGAGGAAAGTGATTGGTTCTCAGTGAATGTAGGTTTGCGGCAGGGATGTGTGATGTCTCCATGGTTGTTTAATTTGTTTATGGATGGCGTTGTTAGGGAGGTAATGCAAGAGTTTTGGAAAGAGGGGCAAGTATGCAGTCTGTTTGGGATGAGAGAGCTTGGGAAGTGAGTCAGTTACTGTTCGCTGATGATACAGCGCTGGTGGCTGATTCATGTGAGAAACTGCAGAAGCTGGTGACTGAGTTCGGTAAAGTGTGTGGAAGAAGAAAGCTTAGAGTAAATGTGAATAAGAGCAAGGTTATTAGGTACAGTAGGGTTGAGGGTCAAGTCAATTGGGAGGTGAGTTTGAATGGAGAAAAACTGGAGGAAGTGAAGTCGTTTTAGATATCTGGGAGTGGATCTGGCAGCGGATGGAACCATGGAAGCGGAAGTGGATCATAGGGTAGGGAGATGGGGCGAGAATTCTAGGGGCCTTGAAGAATGTGTGGAAGTCGAGAACATTATCTCGGAAAGCAAAAATGGGTATGTTTGAAGGAATAGTGGTTCCAACAATGTTGTATGGTTGCGAGGCGTGGGCTATGGATAGAGTTGTGCGCAGGAGGGTGGATGTGCTGGAAATGAGATGTTTGAGGACAATATGTGGTGTGAGGTGGTTTGATCGAGTGAGTAACGTAAGGGTAAGAGAGATGTGTGGAAATAAAAAGAGCGTGGTTGAGAGAGCAGAAGAGGGTGTTTTGAAGTGGCTTTGGGCACATGGAGAGAATGAGTGAGGAAAGATTGACCAAGAGGATATATGTGTCGAGGTGGAGGGAACGAGGAGAAGTGGGAGACCAAATTTGAGGTGGAAAGATGGAGTGAATAAGATTTTAAGTGATCGAGGCCTGAACATGCAGGAGGGTGAAAGGCGTGCAAGGAATAGAGTGAATTGGAGCGATGTGGTATACCGGGGTCGACGTGCTGTCAATGGATTGAACCAGGGCATGTGAAGCGTCTGGGGTAAACCATGGAGAGTTCTGTGGGGCCTGGATGTGGAAAGGGAGTTGTGGTTTCGGTGCATTATTTCATGACAGCTAGAGACTGAATGTGAACGAATGGGGCCTTTGTTGTCTTTTCCCAGTGCTACCACGCACACATGAGGGGGGAGGGGGTTGTTATTCCACGTGTGGCGGGGTGGCGATGGGAATAAATAAAGGCAGACAGTATGAATTATGTACATGTGTATATATGTATATGTCTGTATGTGTTTATATATGTACACATTGAGATGTATAGGTATGTATATGTGCGTGTGTGGACGTGTACATGTATATATGGGTGGGTTGGGCCATTCTTTCGTCTGTTTCCTTGCGCTACCTCGCTAACGCGGGAGACAGCGACAAAGCAAAATAAATTTAATAAATAAATAAAAAAAAATATATATATATATATATATATATATATATATATATATATATATATATATATATATATATATGGATGGGGTTGTTAGGGAGGTGAATGCAAGAGTTTTGGAAAGAGGGGCAAATATGAAGTCTGTTGTGGATGAGAGAGCTTGGGAAGTGAGTCAGTTGTTGTTCGCTGATGATACAGCGCTGGTGGCTGATTTATGTGAGAAACTGCAGAAGCTGGTGACTGAGTTTGGTAAAGTGTGTGAAAGAAGAAAGTTTAGAGTAAATGTGAATAAGAGCAAGGTTATTAGGTACAGTAGGGTTGAGGGTCAAGTCAATTGGGAGGTAAGTTTGAATGGAGAAAAACTGGAGGAAGTAAAGTGTTTTAAATATCTGGGAGTGGATCTGGCAGCGGATGGAACCATGGAAGCTGAAGTGAATCATAGGGTAGGGGAGGGGGGCGAGAATTCTAGGAGCCTTGAAGAATGTTTGGAAGTCGAGAACATTATCTCGGAAAGTTAAAATGGGTATGTTTGAAGGAATAGTGGTTCCAACAATTTTATATGGTTGCGAGGCGTGGGCTATGGATAGAGTTGTGCGCAGGAGGGTGGATGTGCTGGAAATGAAATGTTTGAGGACAATATGTGGTGTGAGGTGGTTTGATCGAGTAAGTAATAATAGGGTAAAAGAGATGTGTGGAAATAAAAAGAGTGTGGGTGAGAGAGCAGAAGAGGGTGTTTTGAAATGGCTTGGTCACATGGAGAGAATGAGTGAGGAAAGATTGACCAAGAAGATATATGTGTCAGAGGTGGAGGGAACGAGGAGAAGTGGGAGACCAAATTTGAGGTGGAAAGATGGAGTGAATAAGATTTTAAGTGATCGAGGCCTGAACATGCAGGAGGGTGAAAGGCGTGCAAGGAATAGAGTGAATTGGAACGATGTGGTATACCGGGGTCGACGTGCTGTCAATGGATTGAACCAGGGCATGTGAAGCATCTGGGGTAAACCATGGAGAGTTCTGTGGGGCCTGGATGTGGAAAGGGAGTTGTGGTTTCGGTGCATTATTTCATGACAGCTAGAGACTGAATGTGAACGAATGGGGCCTTTGTTGTCTTTTCCCAGTGCTACCACGCACACATGAGGGGGGAGGGGGTTGTTATTCCACGTGTGGCGGGGTGGCGATGGGAATAAATAAAGGCAGACAGTATGAATTATGTACATGTGTATATATGTATATGTCTGTATGTGTTTATATATGTACACATTGAGATGTATAGGTATGTATATGTGCGTGTGTGGACGTGTACATGTATATATGGGTGGGTTGGGCCATTCTTTCGTCTGTTTCCTTGCGCTACCTCGCTAACGCGGGAGACAGCGACAAAGCAAAATAAATTTAATAAATAAATAAAAATATATATATATATATATATATATATATATATATATATATATATATATATATGGATGGGGTTGTTAGGGAGGTGAATGCAAGAGTTTTGGAAAGAGGGGCAAATATGAAGTCTGTTGTGGATGAGAGAGCTTGGGAAGTGAGTCAGTTGTTGTTCGCTGATGATACAGCGCTGGTGGCTGATTTATGTGAGAAACTGCAGAAGCTGGTGACTGAGTTTGGTAAAGTGTGTGAAAGAAGAAAGTTTAGAGTAAATGTGAATAAGAGCAAGGTTATTAGGTACAGTAGGGTTGAGGGTCAAGTCAATTGGGAGGTAAGTTTGAATGGAGAAAAACTGGAGGAAGTAAAGTGTTTTAAATATCTGGGAGTGGATCTGGCAGCGGATGGAACCATGGAAGCGGAAGTGAATCATAGGGTGGGGGAGGGGGCGAAAATCCTGGGAGCCCTGAAAAATGTGTGGAAGTCGAGAACATTATCTCGGAAAGCAAAAATAGGTATGTTTGAAGGAATAGTGGTTCCAACAATGTTGTATGGTTGCGAGGCGTGGGCTATGGATAGAGTTGTGGGCAGGAGGGTGGATGTGCTGGAAATGAGATGTTTGAGGACAATGTGTGGTGTGAGGTGGTTTGATCGAGTAAGTAATGTGAGGGTAAGAGAGATGGGTGGAAATAAAAAGAGCGTGGTTGAGAGAGCAGAAGAGGGTGTTTTGAAATGGTTTGGGCACATGGAGAGAATGAGTGAGGAAAGATTGACCAAGAGGATATATGTGTCGGAGATGGAGGGAACGAGGAGAAGTGGGAGACCAAATTTGAGGTGGAAAGATGGAGTGAAAAAGATTTTGTGTGATCTGGGCCTGAACATGCAGGAGGGTGAAAGGAGGGCAAGGAATAGAGTGAATTGGATCGATGTGGTATACCGGGGTTGACGTGCTGTCAGTGGATTGAATCAGGGCATGTGAAGCGTCTGGGGTAAACCATGGAAAGTTGTGTGGGGCCTGGATGTGGAAAGGGAGCTGTGGTTTCGGGCATTATTGCGTGACAGCTGGAGACTGAGTGTGAACGAATGGGGCCTTTGTTGTCTTTTCCTAGTGCTACCTCGCACACATGAGGGGGGAGGGGGATGGTATTCCATGTGTGGCGAGGTGGCGATTGGAATGAATAGGGGCAGACAGTGTGAATTGTGTGCATGGGTATATATGTATGTGTCTGTGTGTGTATATATATGTGTACATTGAGATGTATAGGTATGTATATTTGCGTGTGTGGGCGTGTGTGTGTGTACGTTGTGTATGGGGGTGGGTTGTGCCATTTCTTTCGTCTGTTTCCTTGCGCTACCTCGCAAACGCGGGAGACAGCGACAAAGCAAAATAAAATAATTAAAAATAATATATATATATATATATATATATATATATATATATATATATATATATATATATATATATATTTATATACGTATATGTACATTAATTGTTTTCATCATTTCCTTTAATTTTTTTTCATATGAAACGTTCTTGTCTTGAACGTTTGTTATGAACTATTTTTTAATTGTATTTTCAAAACAAATGTCGGGAATGGTTGAGGTTAGGGTCGAGTAGGGTGAAAATTAAGGTCGTAAGGTTAAAGGTTAAGGTTGGGCGGGGTGTAAGTTAAGGTCAGTCAGGGGGTAGATAAAAACGGAGCGGGTATGTAGGTTAAGGTGAAGCAGGGTGTAGGTTAAGGCCGGGTTGGGGGGGGGTTTAGGTTAAGGTCAGGCAGAATGTGACAGCCTTGGCAAATGACCACATCTCCCCCAAGATCCCATACGGATTATTATTTTCTTAAAATTGGTAACAGTTTAAGATACACCTGTTTCTGTTTTGCTTTTAATCTGGTAATATCTTCACAAGTCGGTAAATCAACTCCTCAAGAAAGTTAGTGATTTGCTCACCGTTTTCCACATGTTCCCAGACTTATTTTTTTTGAGGTTTACTGAAACTTACGTTCCTTTCGGGAATGGACGTCGTTTAGTATTTGACGCATCTGCTTTGTTTCTTAAATGCTTGTATCCACCAGCTGCATACTGTTATGTGAAGGGGTTGAGTCAAACCAGTTTATAGACTTAGGACTGAATACACGTGTGTGGTTAGGTCCACAGAAGGATGAATATGTGCGCATGTGTCGTCATCGACGTATTCATCACACTACTGGTGCCACAATAAAGTCCACGCTACCCACACCGGGATGAGGTTGGGACCTAAAGAGAACACAAGGCAACTGGTAACTGTCTCTTAACCTCCGTGTGGCCGAGGTAGACCGGCGCCCCTCCCAGGGTTCGAAGCCGACCAGTCGTGTAAATATATATGTGGTCACGTTATATTACGCTGTACAGTCATGGGTTGTCGAGTCATGGGTGATGTAGCTGCATGAATAATGAGCACATTACAGTAATAAAGGGGCGGGGAAATAAGTCTTCAGGATGGGTAAGTCGTAAGGAAAGTCAGCATGTAGACAATACAGTCATGGAAAAAGTCACGTTCCTGGGAAGTGCTGGGAAGTGAAGTCAAGTGTTATCGTAGGTAACGTTATGATGATGATGAGGTAAACTCTTTCATGATGGAGATGGTGGAATTAGGAGGGAAATGACGACATGGGTATAGTGAAGTGGTTAGGATGATGAAATGGGGGTTTTGAGTTCATGGGTATTGCAGTGTCATGAGGTAATGAGGTCTTGTGAACAATCGTGACCCTTGACCTTGTTTTATGACCCTGTGACCAGCAGGTATGACCAAGGTCGCCCACCTCTCTCTGGCGGATCTTGTAACATTTTTCTGCCAACAACTCACTGCGTTGCTCAGTAAGGTTCCCTGGATCTGACCAAAGTCATAATGAAGATTCCTGTGTCCACATCTCTACTTCTGACAACAAAGTCCTTGTTCATTTCTGGTATTCTTCCTAGCCAATCATCCCCTAGACACAGGCCGGACTCAGCCTGGTGTGCAAGTAAGGCCTTCGATCTGGGCCAAGATGTATTACCTTATCGCATGTCGGGCTGGCTTTTCCACCTGTGGTGATTGTGGCGCACCTTCTCATCGGCTGGTCCTTCAGTAGCCATCGTTACCGACTCGTCAACACTGTATTACTTGACAGTCTTTGCGAGTGTAACGTTAGGTCGACCAATGACCGCAAGTCTGCCGCTAGATCAACCAGTGATTGTAGAACTTCCATTAGATCGACCAGTGATCGTAAGATTGCCGTTAGATTGACCATGAGTCTGCCGTTACATCAACCGATAACCGTAGGTCTGCCGTTAGATCGTTCAATGACCGAAAGTCTGACATTAGATCGACCAATGATCTCAAATTTTCCGTTAGATCGACCAATAACCGCAAGTTTGCCAATAAATCGACCAATGACGACAAGTCTTTTGTTAGATCGACCAGTGATCGACCAATGACGACGTCTACCAGTAGATTGATCGACCAGTAACCCCAAGTTTGCCGTTGGGACGACCAATTACCGCAGGTTTGCCCTTAGATCGACCAATGACCGCAAGTCTACAGTTACATCGACAGATGACTGCTAGTCTGCCATTAGATCGGCCAGTGACCGTAGGTCTGCTGTGTGATCGAATATTATCGTAAGTCTGCCGTTAAGTCGGCCAACGACCGTAAGTCTGCCCTTAGATCGAACAATGACTGCAATGTGGCGTTTAATCTACAAATGACCTCAAGTCTGCCGTTGCATCAACGGCAAATCTACCGTTAGATCTATTAGTGACCGCAAGTCTGCCGTTAGGTCAACTAGTGACCGTAAGTCTGAGTTTTGATCACCCAGTGACTATAAAACTGCCGTTAGATCGACCAGTCATTGCTGGTCTTTTGTTTATGTTGGCTTAGACGGCATGGGCAAATGAATGCCTAAATCAAGGCTATCTCATTTCCACTATATATATATATATATATATATATATATATATATATATATATATATATATATATATATATATATATATATATATATATATATATATATATATATACTTTGTTGCTGTCTCCCTCGTTAGCAAGGTAGCGCAAGGAAACAGACGAAAGAAAGGCCCAACCCACCCACATACACATGTGTATGCATACACGTCCACACACGCACATATACATACCTATACATCTCAACGTGTACATATATATACACACACAGACATATACTTGTATACACATCTACATTATTCATACTGTCTGCCCTTATTCATTCCCGTCGCCACCCCGCCACACATGAAATGACAACCCCCTCCCCCCTCATGTGCGCGAGGTAGCCCTAGGAAAAGACAACAAAGGCCACATTCATTCACACTCAGTCTCTAGCTGTCATGTATAATGCACCGAAACCACAGCTCCCTTTCCACATCCAGGCCCCACAGAACTTACCATGGTTAACCCCAGACGCTTCACATGCCCTGGTTCAATGCATTGACAGCACGTCGACCCCGGTATACCACATCGCTCCAATTCGCTCTATTCCTTGCACACCTTTCACCCTCCTGCATGTTCAGGCCCCGATCACTCAAAATCTTTTTCACTCCATCTTTCCACCTCCAATCTGGTCTCCCACTTCTCTTCGTTCCCTCCACCTCTGACACATATATCCTCTTTGTCAATCTTTCCTCACTCATTCTCTCCATGTGACCAAACTATTTCAAGACACCCACTTCTGCTCTCTCAACCACACTCTTTTTATTACCACACATCTCGAGGTGGTGTGCAAAGTGAGAGGGTTAGGGAAAATGATTTGGTAAACAGAGAAGAGGTAGTGAAAGCTTTGCGGAAGATGAAAGCCGGCAAGGCAGCAGGTTTGGATGGTATTGCAGTGGAATTTATTAAAAAAGGGGGTGACTGTATTGTTGACTGGTTGGTAAGGTTATTTAATGTATGTATGACTCATGGTGAGGTGCCTGAGGATTGGCGGAATGCGTGCATAGTGCCATTGTACAAAGGCAAAGGGGATAAGAGTGAGTGCTCAAATTACAGAGGTATAAGTTTGTTGAGTATTCCTGGTAAATTATATGGGAGGGTATTGATTGAGAGCGTGAAGGCATGTACAGAGCATCAGATTGGGGAAGAGCAGTGTGGTTTCAGAAGTGGTAGAGGATGTGTGGATCAGGTGTTTGCTTTGAGGAATGTATATGAGAAATACTTAGAAAAGCAAATGGATTTGTATGTAGCATTTATGGATCTGGAGAAGGCATATGATAGAGTTGATAGAGATGCTCTGTGGAAGGTATTAAGAATATATGGTGTGGGAGGAAAGTTGTTAGAAGCAGTGAAAAGTTTTTATCGAGGATGTAAGGCATGTGTACGTGTAGGAAGAGAGGAAAGTGATTGGTTCTCAGTGAATGTAGGTTTGCGGCAGGGGTGTGTGATGTCTCCATGGTTGTTTAATTTGTTTATGGATGGGGTTGTTAGGGAGGTAAATGCAAGAGTTTTGGAAAGAGGGGCAAGTATGAAGTCTGATGGGGATGAGAGAGCTTGGGAAGTGAGTCAGTTGTTGTTCGCTGATGATACAGCGCTGGTGGCTGATTCATGTGAGAAACTGCAGAAGCTGGTGACTGAGTTCGGTAAAGTGTGTGGAAGAAGAAAGTTAAGAGTAAATGTGAATAAGAGCAAGGTTATTAGGTACAGTAGGGTTGAGGGTCAAGTCAATTGGGAGGTGAGTTTGAATGGAGAAAAACTGGAGGAAGTGAAGTGTTTTAGATATCTGGGAGTGGATCTGGCAGCGGATGGAACCATGGAAGCGGAAGTGGATCATAGGGTGGGAGATGGGGCGAAAATTCTGGGGGCCTTGAAGAATGTGTGGAAGTCGAGAATATTATCTCGGAAAGCAAAAATGGGTATGTTTGAAGGAATAGTGGTTCCAACAATGTTGTATGGTTGCGAGGCGTGGGCTATGGATAGAGTTGTGCGCAGGAGGATGGATGTGCTGGAAATGAGATGTTTGAGGACAATGTGTGGTGTGAGGTGGTTTGATCGAGTGAGTAACGTAAGGGTAAGAGAGATGTGTGGAAATAAAAAGAGCGTGGTTGAGACAGGAGAAGAGGGTGTTTTGAAGTGGTTTGGGCACATGGAGAGAATGAGTGAGGAAAGATTGACCAAGAGGATATATGTGTCGGAGGTGGAGGGAACGAGGAGAAGAGGGAGACCAAATTGGAGGTGGAAAGATGGAGTGAAAAAGATTTTGTGTGATCGGGGCCTGAACATGCAGGAGGGTGAAAGGAGGGCAAGGAATAGAGTGATTTGGAGCGATGTGGTATACCGGGGTTGACGTGCTGTCAGTGGATTGAATCAAGGCATGTGAAGCGTCTGGGGTAAACCATGGAAAGCTGTGTAGGTATGTATATTTGCGTGTGTGGACGTATGTATATACATGTGTATGGGGTTGGGCCATTTCTTTCGTCTGTTTCCTTGCGCTACCTCGCAAACGCGGGAGACAGCGACAAAGTATAATAATAATTTAAAAAAAATATAACATCTCTCTTATCCTACTATTACTTACTCGATCAAACCACCTCACACCACATATTATCCTCAAACATCTCATTTTCAACACATCCACCCTCATCCGCACAACTCTATCTATAGCCCATGCCTCGCAACCATATAACTTTGTTGGAACCACTATTCCTTCAAACATACCCATTTTTGCTTTCCGAGATAATCCTCCCATCCCGTTCTTAATTTTCCAAAATAAGGAACAGTGAAGGAGGCCGGATTCTGCTTGCATGAAGTAGCACCGAGAGTAAAAAGTCACCTCTGGGGAGGTTGTGTCACTTTAGTGATAGTGTCATCAATGACCTTCTTACTCTAAAGAAGTCAATATTTCCCTGCTACCGAAGGTAGAACAGCCTTGAGGTGTTTATGATTGATAGATAAAGATGACATACATATAGGGTGAGCCAAAAGCCATTATGCACCTACCGCAGACGATGAGTATATCTTGAAGCAATGCAGGTGTAACTGTCTCTTCAGTACTCTACGTGTGCTGCTACACGAGATGCCCGTCTACTGAGCCAACTTACGAACAAACTTTTCTGGGCTTTGCATCATCCGTTTCAAGACATCCAGTGTGTGTGCCGGCCTGACGCATCTCGGCACGTCTGCAACGGACCCAGTTTCACGAAACGTAGCAATTAAGCGCAGCAGAGCGTTGCAGTGTGGCAAGGGAGTGTCGGGCTACTTTCTGTTGCACTTTATCTGTATATTGGTCTGAACTATGTAACAACTGTTCCACCATAAACATTCGAACCCTTAGCGACAAAACCATTTTCAAATTAACATCAATGCGTGAGGAAAGGAGGGGAGAAGGAGGGTTTGGTAGCCATTGGGCGGTTTTATTGTCTGCATTATAGGTGCACAGTGAGTTTTGGCTTATCCTTTGCATATATACGAATACATCACAATGAATGTGAACTTATAAAGAAGATATGATACCACCTGACAGCAGGGTTCCATCTACTGTCATTTGCGCTGGAGCTGGGCACGCTACCTACTAGGCTATGAGGAAGATGTAATGATTCGATTGATCGTAATCAAATAACTAGTAACTAACATTTCTAAAGCTGTTACTGTGAAACGCAGAGGTACGTGAACACGGAGACAATGAATAAACGTGCACTTCCATAGAACATATGGCGCCATCCGTTGTTCAGTGGTAAGCTATGCGCCTGCTGTTCTAAGTGGCCTGGGTTCGACTCTCGGGCTCCCAATGGTATATATATATATATATATATATATTTATATGTATATATATTTCTCTGGTACTAGAAGAGTAGCTTTCGGCTGAAGGAGCCTCTGTATAATGTTACTTGACAGCTGAAGAACTACAACTTTAACATGATTATGTTGCCTACAGCAACACTACTTCATCATGATAGTGACGCCTACAGCAACGCTACTTCATCATGATAGTGACGCCTACAGCAACACTACTTCATCATGATAGTGACGCCTACACCAACACTACTTCATCATGATAGTGACGCCTACAGCAACGCTACTTCATCATGATAGTGACGCCTACAGCAACACTACTTCATCATGATAGTGACGCCTACAGCAACGCTACTTCATCATGATAGTGACGCCTACAGCAACGCTACTTCATCATGTTAGTGACGCCTACAGCATCACTACTTCATCATGATAGTGACGCCTACAGCAACACTACTTCATCATGATAGTGACGCCTACAGCAACACTACTTCATCATGATAGTGACGCCTACAGCAACGCTACTTCATCATGATAGTGACGCCTACAGCATCACTACTTCATCATGATAGTGACGCCTACAGCAACACTACTTCATCATGATAGTGACGCCTACAGCAGCACTGCTTCATCATGATAGTGACGCCTACAGCAACACTACTTCATCATGATAGTGACGCCTACAGCAGCACTGCTTCATCATGATAGTGACGCCTACAGCAACACTACTTCATCATGATAGTGACGCCTACAGCAACACTACTTCATCATGACTATCCCTTATGCATGGCCACTGTCACCATAATCACTATCCCTTATGCATGGCCACTGTCACCATAATCACTATCCCTTTCTCATACACGATCAATATCACCATAATCAAATCCTTCGTTGTACATTCACTGTACCCTTCGGATACCATCACCGTCAATACACTATCATTCTATTTCTTCGTTGTCATGAGAGAGCGACACCCATTTTCTATTCCTCCTCATACTTAAAGTAAACACTATCCGAACTCACTCCTTGCCGAGAGTCATGATATAATCACTATCGTCACTACTCTTGTTACCTTCACTATCAGGAAAATCAGTCTATAAAGCCGTAGATATTATCATCACCATCAACGAAGTCACAATCAATGTCATCGCCACCATAGAAGCCTTAAGTATTCATATCACCATCATAAAAGGCTTCAGATATTCCTATCACCATCATAAGGGCTTCAGATATTCCCATCACCATCATAAAAGGCTTCAGATATTCCTATCACCATCATAAGGGCTTCAGATATTCCCATCACCATCATAAAGGCTTCAGATATTCCTATCACCATCATAAAGGCTTCAGATATTCCTATCACCATCATAAAAGGCTTCAGATATTCCTATCACCATCATAAGGGCTTCAGATATTCCCATCACCATCATAAAGGCTTCAGATATTCCCATCACCATCATAAAGGCTTCAGATATTCCTATCACCATCATAAAGGCTTCAGATATTCCTATCACCATCACAAAGGCTTCAGATATTCCTATCACCATCATAAAGGCTTCAGATATTCCTATCACCATCATAAAGGCTTCAGATATTCCTATCACCATCATAAAGGCTTCAGATATTCCCATCACCATCATAAAGGCTTCAGATATTCCTATCACCATCATAAAGGCTACAGATATTCCTATCACCATCATAAAGGCTTCAGATATTCCCATCACCATCATAAAGGCTTCAGATATTCCTATCACCATCATAAAGGCTTCAGGTATTCCCATCACCATCATAAAGGCTTCAGATATTCCTATCACCATCATAAAGGCTTCAGATATTCCCATCACCATCATAAAGGCTTCAGATATTCCCATCACCTTCATAAAGGCTTCAGATATTCCTATCACCATCATAAAGGCTTCAGATATTCCCATCACCCTCATAAAGGCTTCAGATATTCCCATCACCATCATAAAGGCTTCAGGTATTCCCATCACCATCATAAAGGCTTCAGATATTCCTATCACCATCATAAAGGCTTCAGGTATTCCCATCACCATCATAAAGGCTTCAGATATTCCTATCACCATCATAAAGGCTTCAGATATTCCCATCACCATCATAAAGGCTTCAGATAGTTCCATCACATTCATAAAGGCTTCAGATATTCCTATCACCATCATAAAGGCTTCAGATATTCCCATCACCATCATAAAGGCTTCAGATATTCCTATCACCATCATAAAGGCTTCAGATATTCCCATCACCATCATAAAGGCTTCAGATAGTTCCATCACATTCATAAAGGCTTCAGATATTCCTATCTCCATCATAAACCTAACCTAACCTAACCTAACCTAACCTAACCAAAACAAAAGTCTCAAATGTGTTTTCACCATCACAAACGCCTCAAATATCGCCACCTTCAAGTGTCCTCAGCACTCGTGTCCACAAACCCATCCAGCCAGCAAGAGAAAACCTAGCTGATAACCGTGACGTCATTATTGACGTCTTCAACAGAGAGTTAGGCAGAGCAGAAAAGGTAAATCATTCATTATAATGTCATTAAGTCTTACTCTGAGAATGGCGCGGTGACTCACGCCCATCATTAGGTGCACAGGTAATTCATACAACGTACCCGCATTTTTTGTGTTTAGAGAGAATAATGATCTACTTACTGTTTTATTTACGAGTACTTCCTATTGAGGTTTTGATAAGACGCGGGGCTAGCGCGTAGCGCGCACTACAGGAAAATATAGTCACAAAGAAAGAGTGTGAATTACGCATTGCCGAGTGTATGTGTGAGGTGGGAAGATTGTACGCTTGTAGACTGAAAGCCAGCAGCCCACGTGTAGGGGAGGCAGAAAGATATGACAGCTACCTGGGCCGAAGATATGACAGCTACCTAGGCCGAAGGGGTGACATTTGACACCTGACTCACTGTGAAGCTGTCACTAACCCTCTCGATAGTCAGTTGGGTAGTGACGGGAATATACCCTCCTGGTTGATGGCTGCTGCCTACCGCCTACTACCTACTTGAGAGAGAGAGAGAGAGAGAGAGAGAGAGAGAGAGAGAGAGAGAGAGAGAGAGAGAGAGAGAGAGAGAGAGAGAGAGAGAGAGAGAGAGAGTATGGTGTGGTCGGCACAGAAGACGTCCATGCTCATGGCTCTAACTGGTAAGAGAATGTCAACTGTGTAAGTTATTATGAATCATGTTGGTTTCAGGACACCGCCCTGGGGAACTCCGTTTGGTGAAGGGAACATGGGTGAGTTAGCAGAGATGATGATTCCTGCGGTGTCCACAGGTTTAGAAAGGGTTCCTATAGTCCTTCTCTAATCTCAGGTATGCTCAGTAAAAGTAGTTCGTGTTGTTGACCGTCTGTCCACACTTCGTTAAACGCTTTGCTTATGTCTCTGTATGACGTACAATTTCTTTCCGTCTCGTTGACGATGGTGAGGTGGTGC